>NW_007577813.1:7991-92037 GCF_000690725.1 Stegastes partitus
GTTGTTGTCTAAGTCTTGTACTATAAGCTGCCAGAGAGGGAGAGGTTGATGGGAACGGAGGAGAGGAAGTGGCAACCTGGTGCCGATAGCAAGAGAGAGAAGTTGCTGGTGATGGGGGATGGAGGAGTGAGGGAGGAGCTGGCAACCCGTTATCAGACTATGAAGGAAAAGGTTGTTGGGGAGTTTCGAGGGAGGAAAGATGAGTTGGAATCCCATGGCCGGAAACACCTGTAGTAGTGGAGCTACGGACAGGTTGCTGTAGGATGGGTTGCTGGTAGACGGGATGAATCTTGCCGTGCAACCCAGACAGAGTTCTGGTAACGCCATGCTCAGGTGCACGACCATGGTGTCTAGAGGAGAGGACTGTTGTTGGTTTATCATGTGTTGAAAACTTTGAATTTGTCAGAAGTTGAAATGTTTTGACTGTGTTGTCAGTGAGGTGGCAGGTAAAGACTTTCTCTGAAGCTGTCTGAAGACCAACAGTGATCTGGTTGGAGATCTCATGTGGAGGGACATCCTCAAGAGAACTGTCAGGGATGTGGGACCACTATGTGTATTTCTGGGTGCATTGAGAGAACGAGTCATCTTCATCCTCGGCATCGACTGTGTTTGTTTGTTTGTTTGTTTGTTTTTGTTTGTTTTTTTAAACTGGGCGGAGCTACAGGTAACATGATGACATCACATTCTGGCGCGCAGTTCTGCCAGATGGAGGCTTGTTGTGGTCACATGATCTCAGCTCCGGGAGTTTGTCAGATGTTTGAATAGTTTAACTTTGTTGTCAGCGCGGTGGCAGGTAGTTTTCTCTTATTGTTTTCTGAAGACTCAGGACGGTCTGGTCGGAGGTTTCATGTGGAGGCACATCATCGGAGGATCTGTCGGGACTTTGGGAGCGCGCCGATCTTTTCCGGATGCGGCGGCTTCTCTGGACGCTCCTCTGCTTCGGACTTCAGCGTGAGAGCGAGCGAAAGTTGAGGAGGGATCAGTTACGTTTTGGTGTTCCCTGAGAAGAACCTGGTTGTAGCTGGGATCTGATGAGGAGTCTGATGGAGGACGGACAGAGATTCGTCTCTTCTGGAGGAGCGACGCGGTTAATTGCGTTTCTGGAGTGGCGCTGATCTCCTCGTCTCGTTGTGGACGAGAAGGCAGATCGGCGTGGAGGAGGTCTGGCACCAGGTTGGACGTTCCTTCATGGAGGGCTGATGGATGAGCGATTTGTCGTGAGTCAAGAATTTTCTAAAACTTTCAAACTGGCTGTGTGGCTGAACCATGGTGTGTGTGGTCAGAGTGGTGTGTATAGATGTGTCTAGATGGACAACAGGAAGTGGGGTGATTGAGGTGTCCTCCTGCTCCTGGACTTCACCTAAAGGTCTTATCTCCCTTTATTAAGAAACATATCAACACTTACTAAGTTGTGACAGTTTATCCTCATGATTTGAATCCATGCTTAAATATGAGCATGAGTTTCCCCTTTGAGTGTGAATACAGATGGATGAACCATTCATGTGGTCTCCAACAGATTTCCTGAAGAGTGGTTTGGATGATCCATATCTTTTTCAATACTTGCCATTTTTAGTGTGTAGGTTGCTGCTTAGAGGTTTTTGTTATTTTTTTGTTATGGCAATTTTGAAAATAGAGGAAGGGGAGGAGAAAGCAGTAATGGCAGACCTATAACCAACTTCTATGTCTAGGGAGTAAGACTGTGCTGTCCGCAATAATTATTGTCTGTGGCCCTGATCTGACCCACATGTGCAAAAGAACAGGATCTCACGGGGAGCATCCTGTCGTATGGAAGTGAATATGGACGGCACTCAAATCAGATGGCACTTTCCTTTATAGGTCGATGTGCTGTGTAAGCCAGCATTTGCGAAAAATGCCCCCCCAAACTTACGAGGTCTGACACCTCACTGTCCCTCCTTCTACTCACCAAGTAAAGAACTGAGGAAAATGGTGACCTCGTGTGACGTAAAAGCTTCCATATGATTTGTGGTGTTCCCCTGTTTACAAAAAGAGATCTATGAAATTTGCAGAAAATTTGGGTCACTTTTGCCTGCAGCCTTTCAGGACAGCTTCTTGCCACAAGTGAAGAAAAGTTTGACTTTGAGAATAGTGAAGGATTATAAAGTATTAATGAAAAAATGTATTTGGAGCTGATGTTCAAACTTCACATCAGACTGTCAAGTCTCCACTTTCAGCCCTTTGTGTTTCCTCACATGGCTACAAAGGTGTGCAGGTGATTGAACTGATAAAGATGTTGCTGGTACCTGATTGGCTGCAGTAAACATGTAAAATGAGAGTGATGAGATCAACACTGTTACCTGATTGGATGAAGTGTGACTGAAAGGATATGATAAACAGAAGAAAATTGGGGGATGAATAGAAGTTCTCTTGGTCCATAAATCTTTACTAAACTCAACTTAAAAACCAGATGGCCCAAGATAAATATCTTTTGTTTCACCTATGCAGACCAATCGTGACTGACATCTCTTTCTTGTGTAGTTTGGAGTCACCTGTTACTGCAGCTCAAACTGATCTTATCAAGAAAAATACCTGCAAACACCTGTTTTGGAGTGATCTAACTTTCTAAAGAGCATCCTTATTTCAAACACATGCATTTCTTTTGCTGTTTTGACAATCTATTTTTACAATGCGAAAATTTTTACATGACTTCATTTATGTTGAGAGAGCTACACAATACATGTCACTGTGGGAAAAATACTATGCATATGCAGCCTAATTACTTTGCATGTAGGTTTTGCATTATAAATTTGTATGGGTGAAATTTCTGGGGCAGTAAAATCTTCTTTTATTGTCTTTGTGGTTAAAGTGTAAGTTTAAATGGTGCAGTAATGTGGCCAGTGTCTATTGACCACTCATTTAAATGTTAAGCACACCTTTTAAAGCAGTCTGCGGTACAGTAGGAAAATGACGGGGCCATTATTGTTTCTGTTTTATTCAAATGACCTGGTGAGCTGCAACAGTGAGGTGAGCAACTGGAAGTAAATGGAGCTGAGTCGTCATTAGCTTTTATTATTTCTGGTTCTGCTTCTCCTGTTGTGACGAATCAAAAATGACATAAGGGCCATAAAAACCACCTTAAAGGTCTCCTCAACAAAATAATCTCAGCCCCATAACTGTTTCTTCATGTGTTGCAGAGAGTCAAAATGTATTTTGTTTTGTTGGTCACATCTATGTTTGAAAAGCCTTAAACAGATTCAGATTTTACAATAAAAGGACATTAATCCTGTGAGCCAAAATGTTTGGATCAAACGTCTTCTGCCACCAAAACTAAGATGCTAAGATAAGAAGAGATCAAATATACAGGTCACTTTCTTATATAAAAATCCTGCACATCTTAAAGGCAGTTGTGTAGACTTGGTATTACACTCGGCTGCCTCAACCCTTATCATTGTAAACCTAACTCCCCCAAACAGCTGCTTCTTGAATTTTGGTTTTAGAAATGCTAAAAAATCAATACTGGACAAAAACATGTTCAAACCAGTGACAGATTTTTAAATAAAAGTTTAATTGGCTAAAGAGACACAACTTAAAAGCTGTGATTTTGTTGTGTTTGTTGGCCTTAACACATTCTTAGCACAACTAGAGCCAATCAGCTGAGACAAGGTAGAATCAGATAAATGAACTGAAAACGCCTGTGTGAAGAAGCAGAGCTGCATTTGCAGGTTTTAGCTGTTGCAGTGTTTCCTGATGCATTTGAAATATGTTTTGTTGTCGTTTCAATCTTTAAATAAACAGTGTGTAATATTGACATGCTATAATAGCATGCTTCTAACTTGAAATGCTATCCACATGTAGTTTACTGTGTTTAAAAATACATATTTTATTGGATTTAAGTTTGAATTCTTGTAGTTATTATGTTTTCCTTAAATTGCTTAATCATTCACATCCATACTAATTACACACTGACGCGCCCATAGTCATCAAGCAAACATGGCCGACCTGTAACTTCTATTTGCGTGTTAATATTTATTTGCACCACTGACGTCATTTCAATTGTGTTACTGAAACCGTCCCTATTTAAAAATATGCACTTGGATATACAGATGGATGGCAAATTAAAAATAAAAAAGCAAAACAGAAGTTAATTTAAAGTCTTGCTTAGGTGCAGTTCAGTTGGGTTGAGTTTTAGTGACTGTGGAGGCCAAAGCATATAATTCACACCATTCTCATCAAACCGTTCAGTTACCCTTCGTTGCCCATAGATGGGGGCATCATAAGGGTGGAAGAGACCCTTCACATTCGAATAGAAATGTTTCATCATAGGATAAAGGTGTTTGTACTAATTTGCAGTGACCCATCCCACATAGAGGACAAGTGGAACCAAACTATGCCCACAGAAGGCCTGTAATGGAGCCTTTGTGTCGTTAGTAAATCTCAAAAAAATTTAATGACTTGGGTGCAGAACAGAAAACTTTAAAACCTTCATGAGACTCTTTATCTATAAAACCCACAATAATGAAGGAGTTCCAGGTCCAACAGTGTTATTCAACCAGGAGCTTTTGCAGTACACTCCATCAAACACATGGTGGTGCTGCAGAATAAGGCATCATGGGACCTATTTCACCTCTTCACTAGAAGAGGTCCTGGAAAAAAAAAAAAAGAGAGAGAGAGAGAGAATTACCCCGGTGTGTTATCAGACTCAGACTAAAGCTTGTTTTAACAGATATGAACTCTGTATCACCCATCCAGACAGCTTCTCCATTTTCCTCCTGACCTTTTCTGCTAATCACAGCCACTGTAAAAGAAGTGCTATAAAACACTGGCCAGCTGGTGATAAAGAGCCCTCACATCTAGCAGGTGGTGCTCTGTATGTAACGTCCCCTCCATACAACCAGCACGGTTATGGCTTTATTGCCCCACACATCCCCTTCATATCTGCCTGCTTCCCAGCCACGGCCAGGTAAGACCACCTGTCGGAACATTGATAAGACAATAAGAGGGATTGTGTGCAGCGATAGCCTGGCAAGCACTGGCTATGGTTGTGGTAATAATAAAGTGAGATGTTTGGATGGCCGTGTTGGTTTAGTCCAGCGCGTGTGCGTGTGTGTGTGTGCGTGTGTGCATTTGCATTTAGGAAATTATAGGTTATATTTTTTTCTTATATTCACAGAAAGATATACAAGGATTTTCTAAGCTAACAAGATTTATATGAGGTTTGGTACAAGAGCTCCACTGGAGGGCAGTGTTGCTCACGACAACAGTTACCTTTTTTTTAATATTATTATTTTCATCTTTATTTTTTTTTTTAAAGAGCTGAGACAATTTGGAGGGTTATTATTTAAATTAAAACACCTCCAGCAAGTGAATCCACAAGAGGGAGGTTGAGAACGACAAATTACCTCCAGCGCGCGAACACAAACTAGTTCCATTAAACAAATACGGCTCACGTTTTTTTTTTTTTTTTGCAAGATTATCTGCGAGGCATCACAGCTGGAATTGTACACAATGCTGGCTCACTTGCAGAGGTTGGTTGGCTTAGCAGTTGTACAAACAGGGCTGGCTGATTATTTTTTTGTCTTTGATTTACCAACATGCCACTGAGATCAACAGATCAACAGCTTGCTTTTTTGGGTGCTCTACTTTTCAGTGTGATGTGCTGTAAGTCGGAGGATCTCTGTGCAAACAGCCTCTTTATGACAGAGAGTGAGGTGAGTGGCTTCAGACACTACAAGCCAGACAACTCATCAAACAAACCTACTAAAGGCACTGAGTACACTCACTCTCTACCATCTGATTTGTGTTATTAGAGAGTGTATTGACATTAGTATAATATTATAGCTTTCTATCAATAAACACAGCCCTGATGGAGTCTCTTTACACATTTGTGTATTGTAGTGCACATTATCTTTACCAACGTTTGACAGTATTTCACCACACTGCTGCTTGGTGTGAACATGCATTCTGCATTTTTCCCATCTTTTCCCATCATTTTTGATGAGAGATCATAAGCCGCTGACTTTATTCTCTTCTTGACACCTGTAGTATTTAGACACATTTCGTGTTTGTACAGCACATTGGGAGGTGCCAATATTTCTACATGGGCTTTAGCACCTTTCAGCACCTCTCCAGCTCTGACTGGCTCACCTGATGAATCTGCACAACTCCCAGCTGCACAGCAGAGAGGCTTCTTTTCAGCAACGGGCAACTGGCAACGGCTTTGGCACTAATCTCTCCTCCCTCTCTACTGTTTTTCCCCTTCCAGTCATTTTTGCTTTATTGTTTCTTGAATGTGAAAGTTGATGACTGATTATTTTAGTGTTCTGCCACCTTCCAAATCTCTCAGCGTGCCTTATCTCGAGATAAAACACTGTGCCTGTTAATGGTTGAAGGGAATGCAGGTGCACATAGTGTTCACTGCGAATCATAGCGGGGGGAAGAGACAAAGCATGTGTACTAAATCCTTACAACCGCAGAGATATAAAGCTAAAGCGCGCCGTATATACTTTAGAGAAATGTGCTGCAAATGCTGCCTGACAAAAACAAACAGGCTTAAAATTAAGACAGCCTGCTAATTCAAACTAAATTAGTCTTAGTAGTCAATATGTGGCCTAAACTCCCTCAAATGCTCAATGCAAACGATCACAACAGAGAGTTCAAACCAGCAGCATCTGAGTCCAAGCAGCATCAACAGATTAAGTGGAAGGGTTCTGCAGCATCATCATTAAAACACATTTCCCTCCCAGGGTGCAATATTAGTTTTTTAATTTTCTCCGATCGAGCACTTACTGTTGATGTCAGAGGGCCGAACAAAAGGCATCCCAGCTGCCTTTCCAACAGCCAGTAGCATCTAATGATGCGGGCCCATCAACATCGTTTTCCTCATATCCATAAACGGATGTTTCGAAGCAACATTTAAAGCGTTTAACCAAATTAGCAGTCAAATGAGCAACAACATCTGCGAAACGTTAACGTCACAATATTTTCAAGAGACAATACAAAAAAAGATGTGACCGCAGATTCAAATGCCCCTTTTTTGTCTTTTCAGTTCCTGGATTTAAAATGGTTCCATCATTCGGGGGCCACTATTGTGAGGAATAGGAAAATATCATTCACGGAATAATTATCTATTTCCATATGACATGACAATGATAATAGGTGTGCAGGCTGATGCAGATCGTCCAACAGGGAATGGTGGGTGGGAGGTGTTTTATCTGGTCCGTGTCCATTAAAACACAAAATAGCACAGCCAGTCCTGTGGTCTGCTGTTTTCTACATCAGTGAGAAACGAAGCAACTGCCACAACTGTCAGTCTGCTGCCTCGAAATCAGCTGTGAGCGGCTTTGAAACTGCCAACATCTCCTTCATTCACTACCAGCTCGTACTCCTGCGCTGAATCATTAATGCAGCTCATTTTCTCCCTTTACAAAATGTTTTGCTTTTGACTAAGTCGCTCGTATCCTTAAAAATGAGGAAACAAATCTCACTTGGGTTTCCACGCTGAATACCTCCCGGATGCCTTGATGGACGTCTTAGGCAACACTTGGTGAAAACACTGAGATGTGCTGTTGTGCTCGGGGTCTTTCCACAGTGCCAGAGTGGGCCTGGTTTGCAGCCATGTGTGACTGGGGCACTTAGTGGCTCACACTAATGACCCTAATTGGGAAAGTGGGCTCCGTTTCAGGGTCACTGACAGACTGACTGGCATGTGAGGAATGTGACCGGGTAGCACCCGCCTATTGTCTGGGCCACCCTATCAATTAGCTGCTTACCGCAATGGACACCTTCCCCTCGTGTTTGTTTCCACAGATGGAAAAGATGACCTTCTTTTTTTTTCCAACCCTCCAGGCAGCAGATTTTCAGGTGTGCACCTTGTGGTTTATGAATTCTGTTTATTATTAATTTTAACCTTTCGCCGGCACAAACGGAAGAAAATACACACAACAGCCTAAATAATCTCACACTTTTGTCTAAAGCCTAAAAACTTGTCTTCAAAGACTCCTCTGTCATGGGAAACTCTCACCTGACCCGGGAGGTTTTTTTTTTTAGCTCATTCAGAGAGCTCCTCTGGCTCCCATCATTACAGTGCAGACGTGCTTTGTCCTTTTGTCACACAGCTCTGCTACAGATAGATGTGCTTTGTTACCAGAGGGAGTGGAGGGCTATTTGTTAGTGTTGCACTGAGATTAGGCCCGTTGCAGGATTGCGTGGGATGAAGCTTCAGGTAGAATTTAGAAGAAGTTAGATGCTCTGAAGGGGGAAGTTTCACAGCAGCAGTTCACGTCGCAACCCCCGCCGGCATCGCATCGGGCGATTAATCACGTGTTTGATGTGGTCGGCCTCACATTATGCTCCACGCCCTCCGAGCCGTCATGAATGAGCCCGTTGTGGCGACTTCAAAATGCAACTTCAGTCGAGAATTTTCCGGCATTTGTTTAGTTTTCTGTGTAATATATTTGCACTGCTATATCACGCTTAAAATATGGATAAGCAGAGATGTTGGAATGCTTTTGATTAAAATAGCTAAAATCATGGCTCATAGTGGCCATTATGGGATCATTTACTAATACAGGTTCAGTAGAAATGAAAGGAGACTAACTTGACAGTCCTTGTTGATGGTAAAAGCATATTTCTAAGTTAATCTGAAGCTAAAATGAGGCTTCGTCCATCTAAATGAGAAAAATCTGGTTGATATCGTCCAATTTTTAGTGCAAAATTTCTCTAAATCTTTTATCTTTACAACGGAAAAACACTGTCTTGCGTAAGGGATAATTTTATACTAAAGTTCTGTTACTCTGCTTACTTTACACAACATTAATGTACAAAACAAGGGCTGGGAATTTTGCATCCCATCACTTAGGTTTAAAGTGCACTAGGAACCTTCTTAGGAGCTTTCTAAAGACAGGAGAAATCATAGAGCATTTGGCCAAAAAATGCACAAAAAAACAAAAAAAGCAAACCTATCCTTTAATTCAAGAAGTAAAAGAACACATTTTGACTGTTTGATCTCTTTTTGTTTGGTTCGACGCGATTTAAAAAGATTCACACGACATACAGTACCTTATCTCGACAGCCTTCAGTCAGTCAGACC
This sequence comes from Stegastes partitus, assembly GCF_000690725.1. Classification (NCBI taxonomy): domain Eukaryota; kingdom Metazoa; phylum Chordata; class Actinopteri; family Pomacentridae; genus Stegastes; species Stegastes partitus. The sequence goes on from NW_007577813.1 coordinate 17,038, forward strand.
TTTTTTTTTACCATCTCAAAGGCACAATGTGTACAATAAACCGGCTTCCGTGTGCATCTGTGATCTTTTTTGGCTGTGGTAACCATTCAAGCTCTCTTTCTGAGCGTGCTACTGTCTGCCACCTGCCTCCCTGTGGTGCCGCTCAGATGTGGCTTTTGCTAATACCTGCGCTATGGTCCTCTCATTTCAGACTCAGGCATGCATTACATTGGTAGGTGTGCATTAAAAATAAAAGCCCTCTTTGGAACATGCAATCTTTCATGATTTGAGGACAATATAAATGTTTTAGTCTCACCAAAGTTCAGAGAGCAGATGGTTGCGTATTGTAGCAACGGAAAGGAGAAAAAAAAAAGAGTGTGTGGTCATGGAGAAAGAGGAAAGAGTCTGCAGCAGCGATATTTCTAAGAATCCTTCCAAGAAATAATCACCACCAAACATTGATAGTGACGAGTTGACGCTCCATGATGATTTTTAGTCACTGCAGCTTAACGCAAGTCACTGAAAGACGTGGGTGTTAGCCACGTGTAATAAGGTATGTGTGTCAACAGTGCTGGCCTGGATATGAACCCTTTGGATACACCTTGTGCAGAGGGAGAAGAAAAGGGAAAGGCAGCAATAGAGAGAGAGAGAGAGAGAGAGAGAGAGAGAGAGAGATGGAGAAAAGCGGGTGTGGCCTGCTAAGTGACTCAGCCGGAGCCCGAGTCTGCTGAGTGACAAATCAAATGCCAATTGACAGAGCGCACTCTGGCTCCGAATTCACTGGCTCCCTCCACTGCACAGGTGGTCTTTGTCTCACACACACACACACACACACACACACACACACACACACACACACACACACACACATGCGCGCACACACACAACACCCGCTCGACATGCACGTGCAACCTACACCGCGGCGCAACCTCAATGGATGATTGCTCTCTGCATTAAACAGGTTAATCTCTACAGGAAAAACAATACTATTTGAGTTTGACAAACATTCCTGATCACACATCGTGAATCAATATTCAACAGGAAAACAGCAACACACATCTGACTTTTTTTTCTTTTTTTCTTTTTTTCCACTTTTGCGTTATTAAGACATTGTGGGTCTTTTCCAGTGCCCTGCATGTGACCTAGTAGTTGCAACACAACATGCCAGGATCTGACCTCATCCACACACAAGCGTGACATTTGATTAATGGCCTCTGAGGTGAACCCTGCGTGTCTGTAGCAGGTCAGTCTTTTTGTGCTGATCCTGGAAGGGAGTGGTCAGGTTGTTCCCTGCTAAATTGATGGTGCTACCAGGAAGCAGGGAGGTAAAACAAGCGCCACATAGTGAGACCTGCTGAACCTCTTTATATTTGGCTTTTCTTGCTCGCTCGCTCGCTCTCCCTCACTGACACACACACAGGAGAACAAAGAGAAACCACTTTCAGTTGTCAGTCACAGTTCTAGTTTACCTTGATAACTTTGGCATACTGTCAAACTTTAATCTATAATAGGTGTGTTTGCAAAGCAAAGAATCCTTAAGAATGATCTATTTGCTCATTTCTTAGGTCTTGTTTAAATAAATGCATTACATAAACTCTGTATTTGTTTGTAAACATCAGGAGATGACGCGCTGAGCAAATTTACTCTCGTGTGTGGTCACAGGGGTGCCGAAGTAGCTCCGATTCATAAAGCCACCAACCAGCCAGGGACTTTTAGCCATATTACAATTTGCAGGTTTGACTTAAACTCAGTCTTCCTAAGCTGGAGATGAATTAGCAAACATTGTGGACCAGCCTACTTTCTACATTTTTTTTTACAATAAGAGCAAAACTTTTCTGACACGACTGCATTGAAATGTGCAACTCTAAACGTGAAGTCGTGCTCCACTATTAATCAAACCTGATGAAATGAAAATGCACTGTCCCTGCCTCGACCTGTTCCACCAGCATCTGCAGACGCGAAATCAAGCGCGCTGCTCTTTCGCCGCCTTTGAACTTTTGTACATTATTGTATGAATCGGGGTTTCCACTTGCAGAAATAACCCGCTGTTTTGCAGCCTCATGCGGATACCATTGCTGAAATTTTGTAAATGTGAAATGCTCTGTCATGCTCAGCGTGTTTAACATCTTATGAACAGACTTGCAACCTGCCCGCCTGTCTGCATCGCTGTCTGTACTCCACCTCGGGAGACGGGGATTAGAGGCCTTGGAGGACTGACTGTATGGATGGCGTATGAATAACTTGGAAAGAGGTGACAGACGGGACAGATCGCGTCTCATCACCAGTAAAGCCTCGGGGCTCCCATAGGGGACCAGTGCATCACAGAAAGAGCTACATAAAGGGCCGCCGCAGACGAAGGCCTGGTCAAGGCCTAAGCTATAGAAGCCCTGACATCTGGCTTTCTTCTATGCTTCACCGCCAACCTGCTACCCCAGTCTGGCAGCTATATGCACTTCATTATTGTGCCTTAATACGCTCTTGAATCACAGTCAAAATTTAGTCCTGATATGTGTCTTTATTGCCAATAAAAATTTCTTTGATATGAAGTATCTACCATAAGATATACAGTAAGTTATACCAGCGTGCAGTATACGACACCGGCAGTATCTTTATGCTGCCCATTTAAGTACAAATGTGCAATGTGTGTTGCGTTTTGGCCAACAAACTGTAAAGATAAAATTATGATGAGACAATAAAGGCAGGCTCAATCATTTTGAGGGGAAGATACACAGCAGGTGGTACGAAAAGCTCTGACAGAACCCCTGATTTGTGCAGAATTGTGTTGCTTAAAGGATATGGCCACCAGATGCCCATTTGGATGAAAATCTAGGTTTCAGTCTAATCTGTCAATTTCAGAAGCCAAAAACGTGTCAGCTTCATGAGCAATGCAAGAAACTTTGGTGTTAACACTGTTCCAGAACACTTCTTTACTTTACTAGATCGAGAATTGTCAGGCATGTGTTTGCAATTTTATGATTACAATTATATTTTATTAATCTTATTTACAAATATCAAGCCATACATCTTTTTTTCGAGCAATACTCGATTGCCTTTGTACTGGGTGCACAGGACCTCAGCAGTCCTAGGAACATAGCCATAGATGGCAGTGTTTTGCCTTATTTTTAACAGCCCACTCAGCTCAGTGGCTGTGCAGAAATTAAATATTGTTTCTGGGGAATATGTTCACTGATTGGAGTTTATATTTTATTTTTAATTGAATAGTTTTGTCTGACCCGCGCCTAATCTGCTGCAGATGAATTTCCAGACTTATTCAAACCCCTGATGATATAAAACACTGTTATCCACATACATTGACACCAGTGCATCATATACTGTGAGCTCTGTATGTTTGTCTCCTTCAGTTCTGTTCAGTTTTAAAGTTTGCATCAGATTATACATTTTTTTTCCTTTAACTTTTCCTTCCATTTGACAGTTTTTCTGTGCTGTGATCACACTTTTTAATGCTGCAATTTCAAACTGGTTGTAGGAATTCTTTAATTTTCGAGAAATAAAAGCAAATAAAGAAAAACAATTCTAAACATATCAACTGTATAATATGATCTACTGGCACTCCATTTTATTTTATAGTTGAGCCTCTTTTTTTATTTTATTTTTCTAAATTGTGCCAGCTATGAGATGAATAACAACATTTTTAAACAGGTTGTTTTTTTAAATACAATTTTATTAGTATAAAATAGGTTTATTTTTTAATGATCCTCTTTGTTTCTCTTATTTAGAGGGAAAAAAATAGAACTTCAAAATGGGGCATCTCTCACTCATTTCTGGTTGAAACATCCTGATATTCTTCTTTTATTTGCTGAGTTATAGAAGATTTGTTGACAAGTTCTACTTGAATAAATTGTGTTTAAACAACAGTAAATTTCCTTGGTCTTTTGCTCCGACTGGGCCAAGGTCGGTTTTATATTCGACTGAAATCATAAAATGACACTTGAGATAAACAGAATGTTTACCCTCCCCATGTGAGCTGAGGCTGATATGTAAATGCAGCCTTATTCTTTCATCAAATTTGCATTTACCCTCTTAACCAAACACTACAGGGCTCCAATTCAAACAGCACTAATGATGGCTGGCCCTTTATGACCGATTGCCGTATCGGCAAAAAAAGGGGAAGAGCAATTTAGCCCGGAATGAAAGGAGTAAAGCATAGTAGCTATCTGTGAGTGGCTGACAATAATTGGATCAACTTTGCAGAGAAATGGATGTGTTTTGATGCTCTAGTGGCTGACTGGCAATCGGCTGGCTTTTCGCCTATTTATCATTCCCCTTTTATCTGCTGCTGCCAGACCTTTCCACAGCCTCCATTCCAGGGCCGGCTAATCAAACAACTTTTTAATAAGACTAAACGGCATCTCCACAGCCAGAGAACAGAGCAGGGCTTCACAGAACAGCGAGGAGAATCTTGGGATGAATATCAATTAACACTGTGACATGCTGTTTTTCTGAGATGAGAAGTTTGACACAGTATCAAGAACAATCAGCTGACTTTGTTTGCTGCTTTCAGATCTGTCAGGCAAGCTGTGATTCACAAGGCCACAGCCTCTTCAAAATGGGCTGCTTAGTGCTCGTCAGCAAGAAAAGATTCAACTTAGCCGGACTTGACTTTTCAGCTGGACGTCGTCCAGAGCTGCAGCTGAATTCACACCTTTGCTGCAGGGACCATGCTGTCTTTTAAAAAGCACTTACCTTTCTTTTACATTTTTCAACCATACCCTAAATACATCAGAAATTTTAGGGAACCCCCACAGGCGCCGTCTGCACTCTAGCAATTCACCTCATGTATTTTTTAACGTTTTGAAAAAGGTTCGGCTCGGGGGTACAACGTGCTGCATATCCAATGAGAGGTGACATTGCTGGTGATTCTTTTTCACCTTTACACAACGTCGCTGCTTGAAAATCTGGACAGACAGCGAGAAGGTTCAAGGTGCTGTCAAAAGCAAGCCCGGCCTGTTTTCCCTCCTTGTCCCGAGGATAAAATTGATGTGTTGTAGCCCACGGCGAGCTCACCAGCTGCTGCTTGTCCGTGTGGCTATAGAGAAGTTAACAAGCTCAAAACAAAACAAGTGACAAACTGCAACAAAGGGCACCAGGGGAGTGAACTGGGCTGTCTTTAAGGAGGATCTCCCTGTTGGTCTCCTACCACCAAAGGAGGGCAAGGCAGAAAAAGGGGGACCTTGATTCGAGTCCTTGCTAGGTAACTGAGGGTCTCATGTTTGGAATGCGTCTCCCCACGCCTTCGATATCCCACCCTGCACGTCCACTGGCCATAGGTCACGCAATTTGTCTTTGTTGTCAATGCCTCAATTATGTATTTCCTTTTTTTGATTTGGGGGGAAAAAAAAAAAAAAAAGGATGAGGTGCCCTTGGAAGAGAACAACAAACTCACATTTTGAGTGTGCCTGTCAAATTGCTATCTAATTGTTGCAGGGCTGCAGGGGGAGCTGATATCTGCTTTTCTCTCGCCGCCGGCTGCCGGCCCTGCCGTTCACAAAGCCCGGGATGCCACACACATTCTGTTTGTTCTACATGAGCAAACAGATTGTAAACTGGCTGATAATTTTTGTACTGACAATGTCATTTACGGCTGTCAGCCTTTTGTCTGCTCTGTTTGCTTTATTCAAATATGAACCGAGTGGACCTCCCCTCCACCGCTCACTTCTGCATTAAAATCACATCAATTCACTTCCATTTTGTCTTATCTGAAATTCATTGGAGGCAATCACTTGGTTGAATGCCCTGCCGTTGCCATGGAGACCAAAGGTCCCGTGTGGACTTCAGAAGGATTAGGAACTTGTAAGATTTAAGTCTTGAAGTACACAGTTGCTTTGTTGTGCTCCTCTTTGATTTGATGGGGAGGAATTTGCCTTTTCTAACTTTGGACTGAGGTGAAATAAATCTGTATATATATTAGCATCCTCCGGCAGGATTGATAAATATTCATCTACTCCCCCTCGCACTGATTTATCTCTACATTTACCAGTCTCTTTAAAAGGCACTTCTATAGTTATTTGCCTGACCCTGATCTGCATTCATATGGCATGGGGGGATCCCAGCAGTGAACCACTCTGAAAATGACATTTTATTCCTGCGCCGCTCTGCTTCATTTGTCAAGCAGCCATCTTTGTGCTGAAACTATGACAGTCCAAGTGGCATGCAGTGCCTGGGTGCCCCGGTGGCACCTCTTTGCCCCGCCGAGGGACAATAAGTCCAACTCAGCGAAACGAGCAGGGGTGCTCACTGGACGCTCGCCTCCCGGGGCGTCGCGCTCCACTCCTGAGGCATCTCCCCCCCTTTGTTCGCCAAGGTCAGGGCACAAAGTGCTGAGTTATTCACATCAAACTGTCTGGCTGGAAGCGGCTGCAGATGTTACTGTTTTTTTGTTTGGTTTTGTCTCCTCGCTCCGTCTTTTCTCTCTCCCCTGCATCTTGTCAGCGCTGGCTGCCAGGGCGCTTGGCGTGTGAGTTTTTAAAAAGCTGAAAAAACGTGGCCTGTGAAAGAGAAGTTGAGGCCTTGGCTCCTGCACCTCGTGAATTGGGGTTTTTTATTTTCTTTGCCTTTACAGGCAAAAGTACAAAGTAAACACTGTGAAGTAAATGGATTCATTTTTAGTTGCGCCAGGCAGTTTGTGCACAACAGAGAGACGCTTCTTTTTGTCCTCTTTACCATCAATGCTAACATCTATTAGGCTACCCTTTATTGTCGGCCATGACAGGCGGTTTTCAGAACTTAATGCATTCCAAATATTTTCTCCACTTTCTTACAAAGGTTAAGAACAAAAGAAATCTTTTGAATAGTTTGTACATTTTAACTAACAAAGGATAGTCCAGATCAAAACACTGAATAACGTTCCTAAAATATGCTGTAGATGCATGGAGTAATTTGCATCTCATTTCCTTATTGAATCGCACCGTACACGCCGGCCAGTGTTGTCGTTGGTGAGGCAGCCAGAAGAAAGCGCTGAAGCCTGGCAACAATATGTTTCTTTATATTTAAATGTTACGCTGTGTGATGTAAATGTTTATTTACTAATGACTTAAACATCACTGAGGATGTGTTTGCAAAAGTGCAGTTTGACTTAGTTTTTTCACCATTTGGAACACCTTTTTTTTTTCTACTTGAAAAGCACATTTTAATAGAACTTGACGTATAATCTTTATTCCTCAATTTGCCTTTTAGACACTTTAGCAATATGTCGATAATTTTTTAGTGCCACTTCAACATTCTGTGAAATTTGAGAGGTAAACAAAAGTTCTCTCTGCTGGCGTGGTGTCACCTGGAGCATCTAAACAATCAATGCACATTTGCAACTTGGTATTTACCTGGTGTTGACATCAATGGCAGCCCTTTAAATTAAGGTCATTTTGTCAGATATTGCATGACATTACACATGGCATTTTGGAAGGATAACTAGACGCTGAATATAAAGTAAAGGCATCTATTTTACTGTCATGTTGGACCAACTCAGTGTGTTTCTAAATAGCAGAAAGATTAAAAACAACACATGTAAATGCATTAATGACTTGTGATATCTATTAAGCAGATTTCCCTCCGTAGAGAACAGCATTCAGTACAACAGCAAACATCCAGCTGCTTTTCTCGGCTTTAATTGCACATTTCCTGTATCCAAAGCCAGGTGGCAAGTTTATATCACTTGTTTTGTCATTAACAAGACATTTTTCAGCCTTGAGCATTGCAGATCTCACAAAGATTCGCCTCTGGAAAAGGTTTTGACAGAGTCTTGCCGCTGCCTGTCGAGACACTATTTCATCTATGGAAGGAGGATTATTCTCAAATACCAGCCCCTGTTTGAACAAAAGAAGCTGATGATGGCAAATTAGGCTTGGGCTTTTTCTGTTGGGAAAAAGAAGAGAAACCTCTAAAGTCTGACTTGGTGGTCTCCATTTATTCATAATGATATATTCACCTGCAGTTTACATGATTACGGAAGGCAACGATCAAAGTGGCAGTAATGGACAGTTAAATCTGCATTTTATTCGATAGATCACTGCGAGCCTTTTGACTGAGTTAAAAGCTTTAGAGTAGGCATGATATAACGGCGTGGGTTACACTTTAGTCAAGGACACATCTCAGTGGTGCGTTGACAGTCTTTATTGTGCCAAGAGGGAATGGGAAATCAATGCAACTGACCTGTCCAAGTCAGTGTACCTATAGGCTGACTGAGGTCACTGTCAGGAAAGATCTGGCTCAGCAGAGTACACAGAAAACTTTGAAAGGTCCTCGGGGACATTTTCAACTAAACGGAGATATGGTGCATCAATATTGCACCTCGGCTGCAGTGATTCCGCTTCCTGTACGGCAAACGGAGGAACCGGATTTAAAAAAAAAAACTTCTCTATAAAAGCACACAAGTAGATCAAAGATACAGATCTGACAATGTGTCGACTCTGATCAGCTTTATCTCCTCTGTCTTTGCGGCTCCTGCGAGGGTGCTGCCTGCCGCTAGCCGCTGCACAGTTGGCCGCGCTATTGATCTCATTGTGGCTAAAGACACTTCATGTACCCTGAAAGACTGCTGCACAAAGCGGTGACATTGATAGGGCCACACTGAGGTGGGTCTTTTTGTTCCTGCCTGTGTGTGGGAGTCGAGCTGAGGATTGGGGGTGGGGGCGCTTTGAGCTGACCCACACAGGACAACGTTTAAACTTCAAGCAACTTAGGAGCTGCTTAGGGGTTAAACTGAAATGTAAGGCTGCCTTTTAATCTGCCCGTGTAACACTTTTTCTTTTTTGACTCATTTGAAGTCATCAGATTTTTACAATGACTAATCCGGTTAATCTACTTTGTTGTCTAGACACGTCATCTTTGAAATGGCGAGCGGCAAAATGTATATTGTGAAAAAGTGTAATGGATGTTGTATATTATCGCACAGATAAGCACGGCGTCTTATCTGAAGTTCTGCCAAGTTCAGCTCTCACAGCGTCAGCGATGTTTGTACATTTTGTTAGGACTGAAGGGTTAAACCTTTCTTTGTACACCGCCTGAAAGGGAAAGTCAGTTTGCAAAGCAATGGCTGTCGACAAGGCTGCCTTTCCTCGTCACACACAAGTAACCTACATGTAGCCACATGAGACTCCTGCCTGCCCATCTGGCCTTTATTTTCGTAGCTAAGGAGTATCTAAACAGGGCTGAATCCGAAAACGGCTTTGTTGTTTTAGGTCCAGGTGGAAGGGATGTCGGTCGCCGCAAAAGGAATTTTCATTGCACGCCGATTTCTGTCTTCCCTGCATTCCATGCGTAACATATCACTGTCGTTAGAGGGCACTTGCTTTTATTGTTTTTCTAAAAGAAGTCCATTTTGATAGGATTAGCCATTGCTAGGAGCCTTGTTATAGTAGACTTAGTTTATCCAAATGTAGGAGCTGTATTGTGCTGTTTTGAAAGAGCCACGGCCACCCAGATTTCTGGAGTTGCAGGGGATGACTCTGCAGGCAAGGCGTGACTGATGCGCCTCCCACGGGAGAACAACAACTTCCGAAAAGGCAAGTGGGTAATTGATTTGGTGCTTTGTTGATAGCTCGTGGCTAATTGGGCATACCGTGAGCTGCAAAATTACAGAGTGGTCAAAACTATCAAGAGGACTCAGTGACGTTCCTTTCCCTACCGAAGAAAAGAAAGCGCTGTTCTCTGTTTACTGTGGCTGGAGTCGGAGCATATGACAAGTTGTGAGACGGGGCACTTCCACGATCGACCTCTGACCTCTCCATCGTCCTTTATGTCAGGAGTGGCCTCTTGCTGCCATGGAACTGCAAGAAAAATAAAGGCATGCGACTTGTAAAAAAAGAGGCAAAATCAAGTCAGATAAAGTGTAAAATCTTGAATGAATGTTCACCCGAGATCCAGGAATTAATTAGATTCTCATTCAACACATTGCTGGTGACTTTTTTTTGTTGTTGGCACGTTCATCCCAGGATTATGCCACAGGCCTACATGCAGGTTTTCCCCCCCAGGCTTGCTTCACAGTGCTATCCTCTGTTCTATACAGTACTCTGGCTTTTCACTTCACTGACACATAGGCTGTCCCTAATTAGATCATAATGCTGATCTGTTGTCTTGATTAGCATTGAATGGACTTTGATCAGCATGTATTATCAGATTACCGTGATAGCCCACCTTTGGATTAAGACGAGGTCCTCGCTCATTGTGCTCCCTCGCTGAGAAGAAAGAAGGGGGTGTGGGTTGGTTGAGGATTAAGCGCGATGCCTCCTTTGTATGCGGGAAATACCACTTTATCAGGGAGGGCTGTGTCGAGCTGCAGGGTCTAGCAGCGAGAAAAGGGGGGGAACCGGCGGACTGCTCTTCCAGGGGAGGCAGTCTTCTGTACTCTGGCCTCTCTTCCAGGCCCCCAGCCCCCCCTTTTGTTGGAGGCCCAGTGACCAGCAAGGATCACAAGGGGGATGACACACCCCAATCTGGCCTGTTTACCCAGGGAAATAATCACTAATTTTGGAATAATCACGCCTCCCGCTGACCAAGACTAATTGAATGGTGGCATGCCATGGAGGCGCTGGACCAGCTTTGCATAGCGTCTGCCTTGTCAATGGTGTTTGGCCAGGCAGCTCAGAGTGATTGATCCCCACGGAGCTCTGAACACAGAGAGGCGGAGCAGCAAGATATAGAAACATAATTAGTCATGAATATGCCTCCATTCCCCTGCTGTGATGATCCTGAGATTTTAGGATTGAGGAATGTTGGATTACCCATCAGCGTTATTTGGACAAGTTAGCCGCATTGTGGTGCGCGGGGGATAGGCCGAAGAAATATGTGACCCAGCCTAACCCTGCCTAGAAATTGCAATTTCATATACAGGGATTGGCTATTCATAACCACTGAGAGCACTTGCATTTCTTCATTATGACGTGATGCTTCAATCTTACTGCCAGCTTTAGAAAAGAAAGAACCATCCCTTACCAATAAATGGGTCAGACCTGTTGACATTTTTCCCAGCATGAGCCAATTTGATCACCCAAAATATGTAAGAGTTGAGATTCCAAGAAAGAGGATTTAGGAACTTTATTCATTCATTCTTGCCGGTAGACAAGGTATCATTTCACCTCCCCGCAGTTACTTCACCAATGAGCCAATTCACTGAAACTGAAAGGGAAGCTTTTTGAATGAAGTAATGGAAAATTTTCAATCCATCTCTTCTCGCTGACAACCCTTCCCTCTTTTAGTTGCAGCTTAATGCAACAAAAGAAGCTGATGCATGCGTTTGGCGCTTTGTTTTGGTATTTTTGAGAGGGCAGAATGCCTCAAGGTTCGGATTACCATGAGGGAGAGCAAAAGTTCGAATTGGAACAAAGTCAAAGAATGTCTTTAAAAATGTAAGTCTTCAAACTAGATGAGAACTGCTGCCAGTGGCTTGTGTCTAACTGTGTGTGCAGCAAGTCTGTGAAGTTGCAGTGAAATAAAAATGTGCACCAAATATTACCGCCTATCATGCAAAATCTGTCTTTTGTTCAAACCTTTTGCATGCAAGGAAAGAGAATTATAATAGAAGCAAAAGAGTAAAAACTGTCAACCCATTTGCCTTCACCTATAGCACTAAACGAGGAACAAAGCATAGCGTTGTATGGTAAAACTGGAATTGAAAGAGAGCTATGCGGGATTAACGTCATGCAAAACAAACACACAATATGTGCCTTTAAATATTTCCCAAACACATTTGCCACAAATGTTCCAACACATGCACACACATAAGAATACAGACACAGGAAAACTGAGTGGCTGATATCAAGGTTCCCATCTGCTGTCAGATCAATATTTTGTGCAAGCCTTGTAGGCCTGTCTGTTTACCCTAGGCATCTGTGCCTAGCATACCAACCCAGCGCAATGTTTGAGCATGTGACTGTGTAATAATGGCAGATAGGGGAACTAATAGCCACTGCAATATCTGTAGCTTGACCCAGTGTGCCTCTCCCTAATTGATCTATAGATTAACATCAGACACATCAGTCAGGGGTTAACCTTTTCTGTTAGCTGCACTGTCTTTGCTGTGGATTATCAAGCAATTGGAAAGCTGACAGCGGCTGGCAAGAAGGAAGCCATAGGCGGTCTTCATTTTAATGTATTTCAAAGAAGCGATGAAGGGAAGACAGCATTATAACCACATGGAATGATGCACTAAAATACACTTTTTTACTACTAAGGTACAATATGTGTGCATGCTGTTGTGCGTTTTCTTCCACCACATGCAGACGTAAAAACTTACATTCAGACAATCTTGGTTTTGTGGCTCAGGTCTTTAAGTGATCTTCCTCCTCTGTGGCTTCTCTCACAAAGTGTCTGTTCCGCCAGTGCAGACTTACCGAGGTCAGGCCAGTTCAGTCCCAATCGGCCCCACAGTTCCCTTGCCCTATATGTACACTTGGTCTGGCTATGTAAACTTTGACAGGTGGGTGTCAATCTCTCCCATATTTACCATGGGCTTTATCAGACCATGATTAGTTTTCCGAGCAAATTTGGAGGTAAAAAGAAAAACACCACTAGCAGTATGTAAGCCAACACTGCGTGTGCCACTGTTGGGCACTGCATATTTACAAGGGTCCTGCTTGTTTTGCTAAGGCTTTCTCTGTAGGTACATGTCAACTGAGGGCTTTTGGAAGAAGCAAGGGTTTATCAACAAGCAAGAAAGGGTGCGTTCACGCACGCCGTTCCCCTCCGGCAGGTTCATGTTTGTTAGCTGTGCCGTTCCCCTACTTGTACTGTAAATACTTAAAGCGCGGCGGGTGTCAACAATAGGATTGCAGAGAAACAATCACAATGTCATCAACGAGGTTCTCCAGTGGCGAGCACAGGAAAGAGGGACTTCAGGAAGTTCATAATGCGTTCAAAAAAAAGGAGGTAGCTCTATATTAAAACAAGACAGATGGGATTATTTTCATTTATTGCATTAGGAAAACAATGGCGTCGGACATCCTAAGATTGAACTTGATAGGATTATATTTGTGGACACTGGTCAATGACATACGAGGGCCCTAAGTGTTTGCCTCAAACAAATGGTCCCCACTAAACGTGTACTCAAGCCAGAGTAAATTTGATTGTGGTGAATGGAGAGAGGAGGGGTGACTCGGCCATTCCTGTAAACACAGGAGAAAGAGAAACATTTGCTATGACACGGATAAAGCAAAGATGATAATAGCATGCAAATGTTGGCAGATGCAACAAAGCAGTTTGCTTTTACGGACCTTGAAGAGGCCTCATAGAATAATGACAATGACCTTAGTTAGTGGACTCCTCTCAATTTGCAGTGATGTCATATTTTCCAGCCGCCGAAGCTGCACGGTATTGTGAAGCTCGCTGACTGCCAGAGAGCAGCAGGTAAGTTTGCAGCCGTTCAGAATTACATCTCATTATGTTCTCAGTGTCATTTCGGAACACAACTCTGAATACTCCTCCCAGAGCTGAACCTAATCCAGAGTCAACTCTCCTTATCCGTGTACAATCTCATAACCATCGACACAGATCTTATCAAAAGTTATTAATGTTGAAGTTGGACTTGCTCGCTCCCATGTTACCACCTAGTCTGGACCAATCCCGCTCCACGGTGCACGGTGTCATGGTAACCGTGGGAAACGCTTGGTCTCTGTTTAATAAACGTGGTCGGACCGGAGCGAGGGTCCCATATTGACCACTCAAGAAGAGATTAAACGCTGGTGACATTTCCGAGGTGGAATTTGCAATTTCCACAAATATGAGGGCGTCCTCGAGCCCGGCATGACAGCACATAAAATCAATACAAATAACCTGAATCCCTAATACCTTGATCCCTGTTAGTGGAGGGATGCATTACAACTAAGACACTGGGAAGTGGGAGACACAGCTCTCCGTCACCACCACCACCACCACCCCCTCCACCGGCACCACCAGCAGGCTCACTGCTGATTCCTATCGACTGTCTCCAGGCCAAACACAGACGCAATAACAATTAGGTGGGATACTGGCCCAATTCTCTCCCTCTCACACAAACACACACATATGTCGGGAACACACACACAACCCTACATACATCTATTTTTTTTAAAAATGGGCAAATATAATAAAAAGCATAGCGGCTTCTCATATTTAGTTGTTTTCTGTGGGTCGGACGTATAAATATAAACACAGGTAGAAGCGTTCGGGAACCATTAGAAACTATTAAATGCCACACAACATGGTTCTTAAAGCCAACATAAACATTCCTATTGATATTCAGACTGTGGAAAAGATATCTTTGGGAACACATTGGCCACACCCGTTGTGAGTCATCACACCAAGCGGGATTAGCGGGCTTACCCCAGACTTAGCCGAGGGGAGACACTGAAAAGAAAAACAGCTCTTCTTCTTTATATGTTCTTTTCTGTCTGTTGCAAGAGCCAAAATTTTTTTTGGGGGGGGTTGGGGGGATTTTAAAGGTGTGCAGCGCCGTACAGTAGCTACAAGGCAGGGTTCTAACTGACACTGGAACTCGGGAGTTTTTATTCACTAAGCCTTCACAGAAGGGCAGGTGAGGCGAGGCAGGTGGCTCTTTTACTGCTTGGAGAGCAGTTGGCCGCTCTTCAAAGCAGGCGCCCGTAAATGTCACACCACTTTGAGTCTATGGAGTGCTCGTAAACAAAAGGGATACAACTGCGAGGCAGAGAAGTTAGGAAATTTCCCCCCTTATCGCCAGCGTTAAGTCCTCAACAAGAGTTAGAAGTGAGGAGCGGCCGCTATCAACCCGTCTGATCGCACACAGGCCCCGTGTACATGATTAAAATATTGTTCGGGGGGTTGTAGAGTGAGCCATCGGGCTCGGCTGGTGCTGCTTCATTTCCTGCCGATTGTGATGTGGCTTCATTACCTTTCTATGGAGGTGATAACAGTGCACCTGCCGTCTCCCGCTTCCTGTGTCTGACCACAGCTAGCCGAGCCCCTCCTAGTCAGCGCAGTCTGCCTACAGGTGGTGGTGGAGCTGCTGACCCTGCACTGGTGCCGGATACACACACTTACCGACAGCTCGCATAATGGCCGTGTTCTTATTTAGGATTAGCTCGTCCTATTCTTCTTCCAATCCGAGGGCAAAAAAAAAAAAAAAAAAAAGGCGGCTGTTCCTTGTGCTGCCTTAAAGGGGCACTCTACCGATTTCACACATGAAGTTCAGCGCTTCCATTCAACCATTAATAACAGTTAGATAATGTTTTGTGTGGCTCTGAATGCAAAAATAACCCTGATGATAGCCACACGGAAGTCGCACATCTATGTAAAAAAAAAAAATCTGCTGTTAGATTTAGCAATAGAGAAAAGATCTACAATTATTATCAATATAGAAAGACTGCAAACACTGTACACTGTAATGTAAAAAAGCAAAATTAAAACCCATGCAAGAAATAAAACAAGCCATAATCTGCTATTTTAGAACAATTCTGATAAAATAATCGCTCTTTTCAATCTCCTGGCCATGTCAGATTTTTAGGAAAGTGGTCCCTCCTGTGTACAGTGGGGTCCGCATATTTATGTGAGTTGTTTCTTTTTCCGACTCTTCCCCCCCCACCCACCTCCTGAAATGAAGGATCACTGATGGATGTGAGAACCTGAGGCCTGGCCCCTAAAGCTCTCCTGTCAGGAGGCATTACGGCCCCGTGTTGTGCAGGAGGACAGTTGGAATCCTTCAACACTGATATCTTAATCTGCGTCTTTCAGAAGTGTGACTCCTGATGAAGTGGTCACTGGAGTGGGGAGGAGGAGTCGCGGGGAATCCAGGTGGCCCGTGACGCACGCCGGCAGGTAAATCTTAAGGAAGTGGCATGCCTGGACTTAACGTCTCCTCGCTCCTTCTCCTTTTTTTTTTTTTTTCCCCCCCCTAAAAGACAGAAATCCCAGCTTTTACCCCCCCCTGTTGCAAGAGTGTGTTTGCAGTTTTTTTTTTTTAAAAGCTGTGCCCCAGTTAAAGCTGCCATCATCATTACACTAAGAGGTTGAACTGTGGCGGCGTAATGTGTGTGCCGAGTTACTCTGTCTGTTTGAAGGGCCCTCAGCACAAGTGTGTCTGCTGTTGACACTCCCCATTTAATATTGTTTGAATTTTTCATCAAGATCCCGAGCCTTGTTACAAGAGCCCTTTGTTTTCTGACTTGTTTGTACATTCTTTGTGTGCGTGTATGGGAGTGTATGTGTGTGTTTGCAGAGACATTATAGACATTTATTTAGTTTGAAATGTAACCAAGTTAGCACGGCTTTACGTGTCTCTGTGCACACATTCCTTATGTCAATTATTCAGTTTTACTACAATATTTGTACTCCCGAGTGCCGTCCGTCGTGGAGGTCCGCGGTGGTCCTGCGGTGGTCCGATGAAGGATTCCTGGCTCCGGACTGGACATCCAGCTGCAGACGTGTCCCTGTACCCCTTGCCTTCCAGTGTCTTTTGTGCAGGGGACCCTGACGCAGCCTTGAATGCAGGTCACCGCAGGTTACTGACAAAGCTCGGTGAAAGGGGGGTTTTGTTGTGCGTGTCTGAAAGAAGTGCACACGATTAAAAATAGCCTGCCCTCCTGTCAATGCATCGCCATTAAAAACAGCTGGGCCGGGCTCCTTGCCTGCATTCAGCCACGTGAAAGTTGATTCTCTCTTTGTGCCGCTATCTTGTCACAACTCCCCCTTTACTGCCGGCCTTTGTTGGCCGCTTTGTGCGAGCACCATCACGGAGGCAAAGTCAGCCTCATAAAAAGAGTTCATTTTGGATTCACTGGCCTCCGATGAACACTGGGAACTTTCTTTATTGTGCCTTCATCCATAAATTGGTGCTCACTCACTGGGTCCTGTCAGTCTGTCTCAAAAGATTCTTTATGGAGCATTTCCTACTTCTTTCCCTTGGACACGTTTTGTCAATTCACCCATGTAGGTAATCAGCCTAATCACACCCGGCTGATTTTGAAGCGGCTCGGATGCCAAATATTCCTCCACAATGCGGGGCGGATGCTCCGGTCATATAATTTAGTCGATTTACGGAAGAAAAAATAAATAAATCTACCGATGTATTTTTTTATTTCTAATGACGGCTCTAGATTTCGAACAATCAATTTCGATCCCACCAGGCTGACAGATAATCTTGCGGGTCCGTGAGAGTGTTTTCATTTTCCTGTCAGTTATGACACATTAGAGCTTTCATTGGCTTTAGGATGAGTTCTCTGAGTCTACAGGTAAAAGTAAACACGCAGGATCCCACCCATGGAGCAGCTGTCAGTGGCTTCAATGAATCAGCTCTACCTGCGCAAACCAGGCGCTCTAGGGGTTAATGGAAGCGGAGGAGGAGGAGGAGGAGGAGGACGGTCTCGTCTGCACGGCACAGCCTCCCCTGTTAGATGTGGTGCTTTCAGGAAGACCTCCTTTACCAGGCTTGTCATTTTCCACCACCCCTCATTGTTCCACCCCCTGTCTCCCTCTATGACTCTCTCTCTCTCTTTCTCTCTCTCTCTTTTTTTTCCCTCCCCTGGGCCCTCTCTTCACTCCGTCCAAGGCCTTTTTCTGATGCCAAGAGAACACACACAAGCAAGCAGCAACATGCACCCTCACATCGACACACTCTCATAAAGACAGACACAGAAACCGACCGAGAGGCAGAAGAGACAAACAATCAGGAAAGGTGCTAACAGGCTTTCTAATCTTATCGGTATTGTCATCGCTTTGCCGTCCACAGACAATCCTCTTGTCTGGTTTTATAAAAGAAGACAGTTTATACTTGAAAGCAAAGAATAGAATCACATTACTACATAGAACAATATACAACATTTACCTAACAGGTACAGGTTTGTGTGTGTTTTTTTAAGAGGCAGACAGATATAAAGGCATTCCTAAAGAGCAGCGTTTGTGTTCTTGGAGGTGGTTATAAAACATTTAATTTGTGTTTCATCACTCTCTGCACAGTAACCAGGGGTGTGAGCTGTTGGAAAAAAAACTGCTAAAGAATCCTGAGTTAGCTTTTTAATACACATACTAATAATCCTTCTGAAATAATTATTAAAAATATTTCTTTTAAATAAAAATGCACTGCATATTTGCCGTTTCTTGCTGCCTTGAGATGTCCCAGACACCATTTAGTGGAAGATACTTAAATAAATCAATCCAAAAAAGACATTTATTATCATTTTCTTATTGTTTTAACCGTCAGATCTTTTTAAAAAAATGTGACATTTAATTATTAGCTGCTTTGATATTTGTTAGATAAGCAGGAGCTTAGATAGGACTTTATATAAGGTGTGCAGTGTGTTAAATGTATATTGCACAACAAAAGCAACGTAGGAGTTGCTGTAATCATCCGTAATTACCTATAATGTCTGTAAATTCATTAATAGGCTGTGCACGCCCATAATTTTCGGCTTTATGATAAAAAAATAAATACCGTAACCTTTCATAATCTTTTTCACAATTTTTGCATTAATCTGTAATACTTTTTTTTTGTGTATTATCATTATGCAAACGGCCTGTAGTGATACAATAGAGGAAGATATGGCCATGAAAAGGTTGTCCAGTTTTTAAAAAGTACATTTTCACCCTGTTTCATTCACTATTAGACGTGATCTTGAATAATTAGGCCTTACAGAAGCTTTTTCAGTGCTAACATCTACCATATATTACAGATATACGCTTCATAGAAAGTGTTTTCCAACTCCTCCTCTCATCCTTCTCCCCTCACAGCTCTCCGCCTCTCTCCTCTTTTGTTCCATCTCTCTTTCTGCTCCGGCCTCTGCTGCTGCTGCTGCTGCTGCTGCTGATGGAAGGGATTGTCTAGTTTTTATTAATATGACAGGTGAGCCTGCCCAGCTGCTACCTGAGTGCATCTGTGTGTGTGTGTGTGTGTGTGTGTGTGTGTGTGTGTGTGTGTGTGTGTGTGTGTGTTGGTGCCAACAAGCAGCAGCTGTCTCATACACGCAATGCACACATGGTCTCATGTGAACCCTTTCACACAGGCATCATTGTGTCATATCGACTTTTATTTTATCGCGCAATTCAAATCGTCCGTTCGTTGCCATCTAAAGTGCATCAACACGTCTTGTCGCACCGACGTGAAGCAACAACTGGTCAGACGCTCGCCGAGCTGGAACCATATTTGTGCCTTATTGCCCTCATATATTACCACTTTGTTTACTTCCTGGGCTGCAAATCACCAGTGTAATTTTCACTGCCCCACTGAGATGGCCATAACATCCCTGCTCTTGTATATACACTTTATGATTTGACTCATATGCGGGGAGGTTCAATACATCCATATTGACTCAGGTAATTGAACACGAGGGACACGGGCTGTATTCATAAAAGAGGCAGAGAGACATTTCAGTGAATAGACGGGTTATTGGACGGGCCGTGAAAGGCTCCTGACAGTTTGATCGACGTGGTTTTTTTTTTGCTCCGAGAGAGGCGTCGGGCTGCGTGTCTGTCATTGACTGCAGTTGGGGCATGACGGCGGCAGCGCAGAGGTCTTCCACCTGAGCAGATTTTGTTCGGAGTCGCTCCATTACCTGAGTGGGCCTCCTTTGTCTTATGGCTCCATGTGGAAAATGAATACACACTGAGAACGGTCCGGGGCCAGCAGGCGTCACGGGGGTTGTTTGTGTGTGTGTGTGTGTGTGCTTACGGGCCGATAAAGGTTGAGAATGTTTCTGAATGTCTGCGTTTAGGATTTGAGAGGCACCTGCTCTGTGGTTACCTGAATCTGATCATATCACAGCAGGTGAGTTGGTCTTCATGAGGGCCTTTAGCTGCCAGATGGCTAAAATCAAAGTTGCCAATTTTTGAGAAAAGTTAGCAGACAGATGTTAACAGATGCTACAATAAGAGGAGGTATATTTTATTAGCATTCTTTGAGGAGTCAACAGACTGCCTGGCTGATGGGCAGAGATAGCGCCACTTAGTTAACAGAGTCTGGGGATTCGGTCGGCCTGCGCTGACCCGTGACTGCCACCGCTGGGTAATCTGTCACCTCCACCACGGTGCCATTAAGTTTCTCCTCATCCTCTGAAGTACTGCAATCAGGAATCTCCTGTTTGGACAATTTTTTTTGAAAGACTTGCCTCAACTTGATGCTACTTTGTAGGTCATCTCATTTATTAAATCAGCACCAATACATTTTTTTTTTTTTACTCGCGATGTAGAAATATCTTGAGAGTATAAAACAACACCTCAGAGAACACACAAGAAGAGAGTCGCTGCTTTGAAAAGAGGCCAACGCTCTTGTTTCTTGACCGGCCAATCTGCAGGTAGAACGAGCACAAAGGTCCCCTCCCCCCCTTCAAGGAGGCCATCACTCATGAACTACATTTTCCATAGAGCGGAATATTACGCGGGCCCGTCAAAAGACAAGGGGTTAATGCAGTGCATTGCCGCTTAAAGCACACTTTGCTCTTTTCAAATTTTGACCATTGTGTCTGACGAGATCAAAAGGCCCCTTTCAACATGTCGCTGTGTTCAATAAGCTTTCATGTCTTACCTCATTACTGGAAAACTTTTCTTTGATTGAGCCGAGGTCTGAGCGGAGTTGGGTCAGACAATGGGACGACTGGACGACTTTCACCGTGACACAATGAGGAGGCAACAAAGATGTTGTCTCAAATCCCTCTCGAGATGCCGGCCCCCCGCGCTTTACGGTGGCCGACGGGGCCTGTGAATTACAGTAAGACCCCTAAAAGTAAGGATTTGTAACTCCTCTGATCAGACTCAGCTCACGACCAGCGGAGGCTAAATCCCTGCAGGGAACCGGCGGCGGAACAAGAGGGGGGTGGATGAGATGAGCTCCTCCGAATACCATCCCTGCCTGTTTTAAACCCTCTCTGATAGCGGTCTCAGGAGGTTAACTTCAACGTGAAATATGCCGATTTTAGCGAAATGAAATATTCAAACGTCTGTCAAAATGAAAATCTTTCTGGATAAAATGATTTCTTTCAAATAACACACGAAACCTTTTTCTTAAAAAGAGAATATTTTATTTATTCATGCAGTTTTTACACACTTGCAAGTTCTTTTTTTTTAGTCCTAACAAAGTGCGAACATTTCCAGCCAGGGCACCAATATTTTTCCAATCATTTTTTAGGGGGAATAGAGCAAACAAAGTCTTGAGTGAATCCTTGAGTATACACACCCCTCTCTGACTCCGAGAATTTGGCTGCAGAAGTCAGAAAACCCAGACAGGAGAGGTGTTTAACTTATCAGCAGTGTGTCTCTGAGGAAGTTACTTTTGACCTTTTTTTTTTTCAATCGATTCCTTCATCTCTCACATATAGACACCAGCAACAACATCCTGCTTTTCCTTCTTTTTCTGTATCCTTACACTCTGTCTTTTTCTGCGTCTCTCACTTTTACAACTTCATTTCCTCTCCAGTTTAACGTGTTTGTTTTAAAACATTTTTTTATCATCTTTCCAGTGATAACTGCTTTATAGGCTCAGGTAATTGCAGACTGTCAAACCAAAATGCCAACAAGAGACAGTTTAAATATTTGAGTGCTAAAAAAAAAAAAAGAGAAAGAAAGCTGTTCCTGTGTCCCGGGCCTAAGTAGAAAATTGAAAATGAAATAAACTGTGCCTATTGTGAATTTTCCACTCTGATAATTTTTCCTTTCTTTGGAGGAACGAGCCAATAAGAGCCAAGCTTTTGTTCCTGTTATCACACACTGTTCATTTGTCTCCCGGCCGGAAAGCCATGTTAAGATAACGCCATCCTATCATCTGATTGTCTTATCAAAGTTGAGCGACACAGCACCCCCCAGTCACTCCGAACAATCAGTCAGGCCGGGATGAAAAGGTTAAGTGCTCCGGACGCCTCTTGTTAAAGTTTGCGGCCAAAATACTTGGATAGCAATAAATTAAAAACAGTGGCTATTTATTCAAGATCTATCCGAGGTGCCGCGCCGCACCGAGCTCCTGTTTAATTTCTTACGGCCTCCTCTCGACGTTTCAAGTGCGAGAGTGTGCAACCCCTCGCGCTGCGTTTGACACCGGGGTCAGTGGAATTGCCCCACTTGAACTAAAAGACATTTAGTTTGGTTTGGAAAGTGAAAACTCGGACACCATTAATTTGTTTGCTCTCCCACTAGTCATGACCACAGCAAATGCCATCACCTCAAAGAAGCGGTCGGCCGTCCTCACTTTTATTTGTTTGTTTCTTTGGAGGGTGTGAGAAGTTGTGGAGCCCGGCTGTAGCGGACGTTGGACTTGTGGAAGCAGGGGAGGAGGAAGGAGGAGGGGGGCCGGGGGTCGCAGCGACTATCCAGAAGGAAGCCTTTTTGCAAGGAGAAAGCTATAGGGAGCTAGCAAACAAGTTAGCTAGAGCAAGAGAGAGGGGGGGAGGCGATGGAGGTGGTGATGGTGTTGGGAGGGGTGGGGATTCATTTAGCCAGGCATAGCTGCTCTTGTTTGTGGTTGTCCCTGACAGCGTCGGCAACGCTGCTCCAAAGCACCTGTGTTTGCTCACTAGCTTTCCCCCAATCTGCTCGAAAAATGCTGTGAGCATGTCACATGGTGGCCAGATAGCCTGGGCACCATGGGAATACAAAAGCCGGGGCTTTTAGAACAGTTAATCATTAATGGAGGCCTCTCTTTTGTTCCCATTCAGCTCCACGCTGACAGAGGCTTTGATATTACATATGGCAGACAGGTCAGGACGTAGATATAGCCAAGTACATCGGCAGGAAAGTGCTTTCAGGTCGCTTGACGCAGGGTGATGAAAGTAGACGGCGAGCGGCGGCGGAAAAGTGTCCTTCAGACCAAACGCCGTGTGCATCTGTAGAGGACAGGGAGAGCACACTGGTCAGTTTTACACAACATGTCATTTTTTTAATTGAATCATTGCGATGCTGCTGTTGGCCGGTTGGGTGGAAATGAGTTGCTGCTGTGAAGCCGACCATACCCCCCTCCCCGAGTTCAATAGGTTTGTACGACGGAAAACAAAGTTAAACACGACCCACAACACTCATGATTACAGCGTTGTCACCGGCAATAAATGGAACAAGTCTTTCACGGGATTGGAGGCCATTTTACCAACCCCGCAATTAATTAACATGCCCTAATCTCAGTTTGCTCTCCATCTCGAACTGTCAATGAAAAGTCCGGGGCTTATTTCACGCCTGTCAAAGTGAGCTTTAGAACAGGAGGGGAGGAGAAAGAGAAGAGAGAAAAAAAAAAAAAAGCAATGCATGAACTTGCTTTCACAAAGCACGACCAAATTTATCTTGAGGGGAGATTAGGTTTGCACAGTCACATTCTTATAAAGCACTAAAAGGGTCACAGGCAAACTCTTATCTCCCATTTTACCTCAGCATGCCAATGGTTCCTTTATTGAAAGTTAGTCTCGACCCCACCCTAACCCCCCAGTGCTAATAATACTGTATGGGACTTGGAGAGGATAGTGGGACCACAAACATTTACTGCCGAAAACGCAGCACAAGAGCAAGGCAAAGTGGCCACTCCATGCAGGATGCTTGGTGTGCCCAGAGTCAATCATTAACGCGGCACTTTTAGTGATATCTGCTCTCTTGCCCGGAGTCAAAAGATAAATGAAGGTTGCGTTTCGTGGAGAGGGGGGGGGACGAAGCAACTTACCAACTTAGGTGCTTTAGCAAACATACCGGCCCACACGTAGGTTTCTTTTGAGATTTTTGTGGACGGTTCTCATGGCTCACGTAGACAATATGCTCTCCACAATAGTGACTAATGTTTGAGTTGACATCAATAACCCACTTCCTTAAATCAAAACCTTTTAGCCTCTCAACCTTCCCGACATCAAAACCACTCGTTTGTCATATTTGTTTAATTCTTTTTATTAATAGCTCTGGGCATTAGATAACATCTCCACACACACAAAAAGAAAATGATTTAAACCCAACGAACAATTTTCAGTGTTTTTTTTTTCTTTGTCATGTGCGAGCGTCACGCAGCCATAAATCTTTCCTTTCCTTACATGCAGCTCGACTTCACTACAGTGTGTTTATTTGCTAACCCTGGTCACCAGCGATAAGGGCCACCGATGTCCCCCAACTGTAGCTCACAATCTCTCTTATTGACAACCATGTTTCTACCGACACCCTGTGCAACCTGCAATAAGAGGAAAATAAAAGAGGGGGGGGGAGAAAAAAACAACACATAGGTGCTAATAAATCCTCTGTCTCAGCTATGAGGAAATAAATTAGGTTGAGCGGTGAGTCAAAGGATGGGCTTAACAAGTGTATGTTTCAAACAAAAGTTCCTGTTTCGGGAGGGAAGGTGCACGGGTGATAGATGGCTCGGCAAACATAGTTGACATACCTGGCCAATGCCATGGGCCGGTCACAACCCAGGACTGAGAGGGACATTGTGTGAGCGGCTGAGTGCGTGTCAGCCTCTTCCACAGCCATCCCTCTTCCCTCCGAGGCGTCCTCTCCCTCCTCTCCTCCACTCGGGCCGTGGGGATCACTTCAGTCAGCAGAGCCCTGTTTGACAGAGACACAGCCTCCATATAAATCCCATCCTCCTATTTATTTGATGTGCAGTTCTACTAGGACGCCTTCGATCTGTCCTCGGGGAGCCCGCATCTCAAAACACTCAAATAGTCTGGGTGCACAGATAAGCACAGGGCTGGAATTATACTCCCAAATTCCCAAATCCTTATAGAGCATTGTTCCATTACATTTTGAAACACATACACGGAAAGAAAAACTGCCAGATGGTATAGAGTTATGAATTATTGCAACTGCTGCTTTGTGCGATTTCCTTGTGTTGTGTTTATGTGTGTTATATGTAAAAGTAAATAAGGGGAGAAGGTGGTGAGGGGGGGAATTTAAAAAAAAAGAAAAAAAAAGTGTTGCTTTTTTTCCATGAGTGCAGTTTGGAGCGTGGGAGATGGGTCAGTGCAGTCTGCTGGATGAGATGTAGACCTTTACGGGGAACACCCAGGAATGTTTAGTTAACTCGCCCGTCGCATTCAAGCATGTGTGTCAAAGGTGTTTACAGGGTGTTGACATTCACACACTGGCAGAGAGGTAATGTGAAAGGTATCGCCATGTCTGACTGGGATGAAGTGAGTTTTTCTGCAGCAAAGCAAAGACTTGTTGTCAAAAATAAACTGTTTAAATGAAGACACACTTCTGCAGTTGTTTTATATATTAACTGTGCAAAAATTGTGAATCTTGTTGCAGCAATTGGCTAAAAAGCACAGAATGCCTCTTTAAATGCTGAAAGAAGTGTTGTCACAAAATGTTAATTATAAAAAAAAAAGCATATTGTAGTGTTTCCATAATTTTAATATGTTGGATTTTATTTATTTATTTTTTGATGTTTTATATTTAATCAATGCTAAATTCAATCATTATTTGAAACAATAAGAATTAAAGTGGCTCAATAAAGCACGGGCAAAATAATGGGTTAAAGTGACCCGGATTTCAAGAGTAAAAAAAAAAAATCATCCGAGCAAACATGTTTTGATCCAGTAACATAAATGACACGAGCACTGGGTCACAGCAACCCATCAGCGCTGGAGGAAGTTTTTTTAGTTCAGTTTTTTGTGTTTATTTAATGCCACAGTGACAGTCACATGCACACACACATTTAGATGTATTTATTTTGAAAGGCAATTTTATATTATTCTTCACATATTTTATATTCTTCATAATTAATTTTAAATACATTTGAGTTTTATTTATTACCTACCTGTGACATTTAGTGCAGCTGCATATCAATAATTATCCTCCTAATTATTGAATTTGACAACATGACAATTTAATATATTCCTGGAAAATGCATCAGTTAAAACTAATTTGTTAACGTCTCAATAAAACATATTTAATCTTGAATTAAAAGGTGATTGTTTTCTTTTTTACAAGCAATAAATTTCTGATGATTTTAATTTTGAATCAAATGATTTTGTTTGCTTTCCGGGGCTACAATATAAACAAAGTATAATTACAGTGATAGTAAATTTGTTGAAGCAGTAATATGTGGTGTCACTGATAAAACTCACCTGATAATGTGCAGTTTAATTTCCCTTTATGCGATGCCAGAGCAATAAAATATAAATATACAGTCATATATCCACTCATTGCAACAAAGAGCAAACACGGGACGTGTAAATATAAATGTTTAACCGTTTGAAACGGTCTGACTGAGATATATTTTTGCATGAAAATGAGACGCACAGTTTCGTTTTTTTTTTTTTTATCACCAGCGTGGTAATTAAATTCGACTTCTGATCATTCATTTGGTTTTGCTTGTTTTCTAAATTAATAAATAAAAAGGGAGGCTGTAGTGTTTTAATCAGGAAGAGGATATTATATTTGAGATAAAAGTATATTTTAAAATGTGTCTGTGTGTCAGTGTAATGTCTAAAAAAAAATAGAAATATGCCAACATTTTGATTATCTCTTTGTGTTTCAAATGCCAAAAA
This sequence comes from Stegastes partitus, assembly GCF_000690725.1. Lineage (NCBI taxonomy): Eukaryota > Metazoa > Chordata > Actinopteri > Pomacentridae > Stegastes > Stegastes partitus. The sequence goes on from NW_007577813.1 coordinate 43,413, forward strand.
AATTCTAATCACAAGCAAACAGTGCCAGCAATCCCTGCCTGCCTGTCTGTCTTTCTGTCTGTCTGTCTGTCCATATGACCACCCACTGAGAGCTCCGGGGTGGGGGGGCACGAAGCGAACATCTCTACCCGTGTCCCACCACCTCCACCGTGCTGACCCACAGGTGACAAAACAGCTCAACCTGCGCAAGTGCCTGTACGGCCAATTACTCCCAGGTCACATCGCATCCACATTTAGCGACTGAACCGCCACGCCAGAGAGCAGCAGGCATCACTCAGACCGCCATTGTTTAAGGTAATTGGAGGAGTGTTGTAAGTTTCCTATGACTCACACACACGGGCTCCTTTTTTTTTTTTTTTTTCTCCACCCATGAATGCTGGAAAGACTGTAGGTCGTAGTTAACTTTAAAAACGAAGTCCTCTCAACTCATAAATTACACGGCCACGGACAACCTTAAGCGGTGTTGAAATGCCTCGAACAGAGCTTTATTTCAGCGCTGGTGGAGCGTGAAGCTGAGAGCACCACCCCACAAGGAGCCTGGCTCTCACAGCCGCAAATAAGACAGCTATTTATCTTGCCATACCTGAGGTCTGACATGCTGGCAAAAAAAAAAAAAAAGCTCTGCTGCTGCGCCAAAGGTGGATGTGAAAACAAGCACTTACTGTTTCTTAATGATGTTGCTCTTTGAGGTATTGCTTCCGTAACAGGTCATAACTTTTTTTTTCTTTTTTCTTTTTTTTTGTGATTAGGGCCCCTGCGAAATAAAGTCTGGTCTTAAATTTAAAATTTCTGGCCCAAACAAAAGGGTTTTCCTTCCTGGGGCCTGTCTTGGCACAGCTACTGGCACTTTGAAATCTGATCTGACAGATTAAGAGCTTAGCCATTAGAATAAACCATTGTGGAATCATCATGGGTTGTGTTTTCACTCTGGTGAAAAAAAAAAAAAAAAGAACAGTTTTCGTGCACGTGTCTTTGAGTTTGAAAGTTGCTTGTCACCCAAAGATCGTGTCTCTCTCTTCAAATACAGGAGCTCTGAAGTCTAAAAAAAAAAAAGTAAATGTGTGTTTTAAGTGCTTTTATAGATGTGACAGTAAAAACATAGCCAGAGAATATCTTTTCTCAAAGGCTTCCTGCGCATCATATTGTGTTGAAATCATCCTCGGTCTGACCACCCAGGGGGTCCCTGACACCACAACCTTTACAGAGGGGGATGGGCTTCTGTGTGTGTGTGTGTGTGTGTGTTTCTGTGTGTGTGTGTTTGTGTTTAGGCAAGTGTCTGCTCACATGCATGAATATGCTCCTTCATCTTATGTGTATTGATCCTCCCGCCACATCCCGCTACTCCTCTTTTTTTTTTTCCTTTTTTTTGATTTGTTTGTTTGTTTGTTTGTTTCAGATTCATTTACTATTGTTATTTTATTCCCGAGCGGGGAAAAGCACGCCGCTTCCATTTCCTGCCACGCAGACAGCATCACATGTATTGAGTGTGAATACACATTCAGCAGAGGACTGGTCAATGTAAATGCAAACACAAACCAACACACCAAAACAAAAGAGCACAATATGGATCCCTCTCTCAGCCAGAGCCACTACACTTGCTCTGTTTGCCCTCTCTTCTGCTTGGAGTTGCCATTAGGTCATATAATGGCCGCATCTCATTTCTCCCTCAAGGGCCCTCGGAAGCTTTTCCGCCTTTGGCTGGAAAAGCACATTTTTGTCGGGTTCTTGAAACAAGACTCCTGGCTTCGATTTTTCTTGCGCTCTGACTCTAACTCTTTATCTTCCGTTTTTAATGTGAGCAGAACTGATTCAAAATGGCACTTCAGTCTGATGCAAAAAACCACCTGAATATTGTTATCGCACCCGGTGCTTGACTTGTGCTTCCTTCTCTAAGACGAGGAGAGGGGGTCAGCCGTCATCCCCCCTCCCTCCCCGGCGACCAGCCTGCCTTTTATAGCAAAGTGAGAGCAATTCAAGCCCCTAAACGAGTACACATGCAAAGGTGAACAGAGATACTCGCACGATAACCCGTTCAATTAGACAACAGCATCACGGCAGGCAGAATGTGCACAGATAAATGACCATACAGTATGGCGTACAATGGGAATTAAAAGTATAGGGCAGCTGGGCTCTTATCTGGCCGGGGAAGAAGAAACCAGGCAACAAAGGGAGGCCTAAGACTAAGAGGCTTGATGCATGGGAAAGCCATGGGCCGGCCATTGTGGCTGCCCTTCTGCTGAGCAAATAGTCCAAACTGTTCATTCCCCATCTCCCATTCTCTCGCCGGTACATTGTTTGTGTCCTTGCATTTCATTCTGACTGGGGAAGATTGCTCTCAGGGCCAGTGAGCAAACAGTCCAGAAAAGAGCCAGCTATCTCCTGCCGTTCCCAGGAGAACTAGCATTTTTATTTCAGCTCCAAGCTGTCAAAGGATTGGAGAGTTTATGTCAGGATCCTGAATTAATTGCTTTAAGCCTTGGGGCCGACGCCGGCGTTTTTATCACCAAATGTTCGGTAAAATGTTTCCTAGCAAATTATGCAGCACCCCCCCACCACCACCACCCCGCCCCAACCCCGCCATCTCCTCTCTCAGCCGCCAGACATTTGGTATTGGATACATACAGGATGAGTTTCTGCAACACAAATGATGTGTTTAGTTGTTGTGACAGCACAATGGTGTGAATAGTGATGGGCTATAGCACGGCTGTCAAGGATTTGGTGGAATGAAGGCAAACAGCAAACTTTTGTGTGTACGTGTGCGTGCGTGCGTGTGTGTGTGTGCGTGTGTGTGTGTGTGTGTTTTCTCCCTCTCCATGACGGTAGGTGCACGAGCCAAGCTTGGCAATAAAATGAGTAAGCTTACAGATGCCTCAATAAACCATAGCTGTTCAGACATTTGGTGGACCAAGCTTTAAAGGCTCCAAACTGTCCCCTGAACTGCCAAACTGACTTCAGAACCGTCTGTCATCCTCATATCCGTCCCATCCTACTGCTTACTTAATAACTATACACTGTATATCATACATTTGGATCCGCAGACCTCCAGTGCACGCCCTGCAAAGCTACACATCCGGCCCCCCTGCTCCGGATAGCAAACTCCTTCATCATCTCAAACGACCGGTTCAAAGACAAACTTTTAAACGCGTTCGACGTAAATATCGCTAATGTTGAAAATCACGATTCGATACAGTTGATAACTTTTGGCTCCTCGCGCGCTTTTAATCTGATGCATCTATCTCCGATATCCCATTTATCCTATGTGGATTTTTCTTTTATATTTTCTTTGTTTTCTTTGGAGTAAGAAAATCGCTCCACTTTTTAGAAACTTCCCTTTAGCTGGCGTATTCGTGTTTTCATTCCGCGTCGGGCCAAAAACAATACAGGACAACAGGCAACAGTTCCAGTCTTCAGAGCCACACGTCAATAACTGAACCTCAGCCACCATCTGGACTTTGCTTCTCTTTACTCAAATGCATAGATGGAATAGTGAACCATTATATTTGCATCCAAAAAGCATGAGCAGTGTTTTACTACGCCACATCGTGTTGTGCTATTTGTATAAATAAGCCATTTAACAAACTACCTGTCATTCACCCTGTGCTGCCTACAATAGATCAAGGTGGTGGTCCTGTCATCTACATACTGATAGGGAGTTGTTCCCCCCCAAAAAGAAAATATGCAACTTCTCTTCACGTGAATGATTTGCATGTGAAGGGAAATCGGCGTCCAAATTTGCATCGATACATAAATGCAACTGTGACCTCAAACAATGGTCGGCTGTGGCAAGTCTGAACCCACGGCGGCGCGTTTAACTGTAACCAGGGGCGCCACAAAATGCTTTATGATATCCAAAGAGCGCACCCTTCGCCGCCGCGCATTATCTTTCTGGTGGGCACTTCAAGATAAGGGGCGTCCCAGCTCGGACCAATAAATCTGCCGGTTGACTCCTTAATCTGAAAGGATATTAAGTGACAAACGCCGTGATGTTTCTGTCAGCGTCAAGCAGGCGAGGGTTAAATAGTGTGTATCAGGGGACTACTCTACGGTGGGCCGAGCATACAGGCCTCATCCTTTACTATAATCTGCTCAACAGCCCTATAGACACCTCCCAGCTTTCCTCCATCCTTCAACCGAGCATCCGTCTTTCCATTATAAATAACACGGCCATTTATATGGGATTAAATTGGGGATTAATTTGATTCAAGTCAGGGTATGGGAATTCATTAGCAGGCTGACAGTGGCGCTATACATGGGGGGAATTTAATTTGAATCCCCCAAGGGAAGCACTATGAGGCACAGGAGCTGTCTCGAAATGGAAGTCTGAAAGACAAGGGGGGCATTTTGTTCCACTCTTTAGGTTTCAACACTAAGTAAGGTGGCGCTTTATTGCTGTTGATTGGCTGTTATCACGTTGCTATGAGGTGAGAGCATCCTGAAGTAGACGCTGGACGGAGAGGCATGGGTTTATCTGCAAGGAAAAAGCTTAGCTTCACATTTGGCCTTGTCTGTCTGCGTGGATCAAAAGTAGATCTTGACACTCGCCTGACCGTGAGGAGGTATATACGGAGGGTTTTCACACAGATTTGGCTCTCACTTATACGGTATTAAAATGAGCACATTATTTGAATGTCAGTGATTCTCATGAATGTTGAAATGGCATATCTATCACGGCCATTCCCGAACAAGCGGCGCGGTGTAAAGTAAAGGCATTAAATTCGACTCGGATGCAGATTACAGAATTCACCCCTGCAGAACACCATTCTGGCATTCTCTAAATTGGACAAGTCCCATTGTAAGATAGCCTATCAGTGCGCACATGTCTGCATAGGAGAACATATGCAGGACAAAATATTCCGTAGTTTGTTATTCCGAGGACAGCACTGGGGGCACACGGGCTTGTTTGCCTTTGCTGGGAGAGGAGATTGGATTGGGGGTTTAAATGAATCGCTGGCGCACCACGTTTATAGGTTTCATTAACTTTTAATGAGTTGGGTGTCCTTCGCTGTGATTGGCTGGCAACGCTCTGCCTTCACTTCCTGGAACTGGAGCTGAGGGGGAAGTGAGGAGATATTGCAGCGTGTTGGCTTCCACATTATGGGCCATGTGCTGCTGAATGTGCCACACTGGGTGGAAATGGCTCTGAAAAAACAAAAAAAAAAAGAGGGGGGGATGTAATGCGGCGCTATACGTGGCACTATTCATCAGCACCGCCAAGAGCTGAATCTAAAAACCTGGAGAGGTATCGCGTCTCGAGGGGAATAAAGAAACCGTGGCAGATCAATCACAGCCAAGCAGGCGTCCCTTTACCACCGCTGACTGACATATCGTTTTATGGTGGCTTTGCCAACAAGGTTTGATCACAAAGACAGGCATGAGACTCGCTGGGGAAATGCCTGTGGAATTACCAAAGAGGGGCAACAAGCATGAGTGCATGAATAAACACAAATGCCTCCAGTAGCCAGCCTGACCAACACCTAACTTCATATTTAGAGCATGTGTAATCTCCAACTATTAGAATATCTTTCTACATGGTTGATCACACTTTTATTATCTTTTTTTTTTGCTGGATGCTTCACCTTCAGAAGCTAATCTCCTCCTTCCACCGTGGGGCCGAGCCTCACTCCAGTGCTCCTGAGAAACAAAAGCTTTTTTTTTTGACGGTCATCTCCTTTTTATCTAAAAAAAAAAAAGATCTTCGACCACCGCCCCTGATATCCAACCCGGCTCGTTCCCTTTGGAGAACTTGATTGGTTTGGTGGGGTTGGGGGGGGGAGACTGCTCCTCTTCCATTTGCACCATGACAGAGCTGTGTTGCAATACTTTACAAGGATAAACACTGACCATCCATCCACTTCCAGCCGTATAAAAGCAGCAGGGTAGTGAGAGGCACCCCGTCCTGGCCTGAATAGATTGCCTTTAGGTCATTGCATGTCCCACCAGCTGCTGCCTCACAGTACTCAATGGGCATTGTTGACGGACCTCTCTCTCCCTCTCTCCCTCTCTCTCTCTCTCTTTCTCTCTCAGGACATGAAGGAGTCCTCCACTGGAATGTCACACAGTCATGTCAGAAGAGTGCGGACACATCACAGTTAGCGTCCGCATTCTCACCCTGTCCATCTCTCTCTCTTTCTGTCTCGCACACATCCTCCTTTTCATCATCATCATCATCATCATCACATCAGCACACTTAGATTCACAAAATAACAGCCATCTTTTCAACATTTTAAGAGGAATGTGTCTTATTTAGCAACGATAAGAAGGGAATAGTGAAAGAAAACTAGAGGCCAAAGCAAAATGAAATCTTGCCTGTATGTTTGTATTATTATATCTAGAAGGATGTTCCAGCTCATGAGCAGGAAAACACACTTCTCCATGAGTTTGTTTCTAATCTCTCTTGCATATTATATTAAATCTCTATGAGGCACAACAAATATTAAACATGTATGTAAATAGCTACTCAAGTGTTTTAAAGAATAAGCAGAATTTGCAAGTGAGGAGAGCTTATTTTTTAAATTATATATTTTAAAGAATGACATTTATTAATTGTATGAAAAGGCCATCACAGAAACATAATTAATTCATACCTTTAAAACCTGCATGTGGTCCAGTTTAATTTAGGATCAGTTTTGGACTTTTTTTCTCTGCTGTTTTCATTGTATTTATTAAAAGCATCATTTAGAGGAGAGGATTTAAGCTAATAGGCTGAACCTAAACTTTGCATTTGAGGCCTTTTTTGAAACCCAAAAGCAAAGTTACCAACAGCTACAAGACAAAGTTACACACACATATAATTATATTGCTAAATATAAGGTGCAATTTTAGTTGTATTAATCTTTATTTTATTTTATTTCATGCTGCTGGAAAAATCAGGATGCAGAAATGTGTAGATTTATGTGCAAATGTATTTATCTATAAGACCTATAAATGTACATTATAGCTGATGATATGACAAGAGAAGGAGTGGAATTTGCTTTTTTTGGTTAGAAATGATCTCGCAGCTCACTTTATTTTAAATTAACATTTTCTTCATCCTAAATTATATATTTTAAAAACAAACAATTGCCAATAGTAGGAAATAACAGACAGCAATGACATCATGGCAATAGACCTGCAGTGCACATTCAATACAGGATAAAATATTAATATTATTATTATTTTTTAAACATTAACTGACATTTTTGTTTTTAATATTTTCATACAGAGCTTAATTTTTCTTCCTAAATGTGATCCTACATGAATTAAAATCTTCTGTTTTTAATTCCACACGCTGCTTCTCAAAATAGAAATAATAATAACTACCGCTCAGATTTTCTTCACCGGCTGCCGAGTGAACCGGGAGACGCGCACGACGGCGGCTGCGGACGGACGGACGGGACGGGACGGGGCAGCGGAGCGGCGCACCGGGACCTGCTCACAAACCCTGGGTGGCTTTCAGTTTTGACTTTGTGGTCCCTTTAATATACTGAGGGACGGCAGTTTGCCTTGCTAAGATATGGGATTAGGAGTATTTCTGGTGAAAGAGGAGTTAAGTCGGGCTAGTGTGGACGATCCCTCCCCTGCAAAAGGCTGAGACAGAATTACAGCTTGTTGGACCGGTGTCCCGCCGTCGCCATGGAGACACATCTACTTGGGTGTTCCAGTCCGCGGGGCTGCAGCGCTGCAGCGCCTCAAGGTGCGCCAGACGCCCTGCTGTGTGCAACGCCATCCCTGAAATAACGCTCCACCTGATGTTCATGCGCGCACCGACGAGCCGACTTTATTATTAGTGGATCACTAAAAAAAAAAAAAGATCCGCCTGTTCGCTCCTCTGACTGCGGTGCTCATCAAAAATATTTCACTATTATTTATTATCATTCCTCCTCGTTTCCTACATTAAAGTGCTGCTCTGAGTGGCAGTGCCATTACCCTGCTACAGCCAGTTGACGCCCATGGGTGGATGCGCGTATGGCTTATAGGGTACTGAGTCATTCCTAGAAAATAGAGGCCCAAACTCGCCTCGGCATTAAAATGCATCGCTGTAGGGAAAATGCTTCACTTTAAAGGTCTCCTACAATTATACTATTTAAAGACATAAAAGGAAAAAAGCGCCTATTGTTGCTGCAATACAGATAAAAAGAAGCTGAACTGTGATTAACAGATAATATGTATTATTATATGTATTATTTCTTGCTTCTATGCCTGCCTGCTTGTGACAGTTATTTTTGAAACACATTTTATTAATGACGGCCTGTAGCCGGAGTTAGAGAGGCTGCAAGAAAATAAAAGGACGCATTGTGTCTTTGAAAAAAATAGAAGGTCTGATTTTCAGGCCTTAATCAGAAAATATGCAAATAGTAACTGAAGAAATGCAGAGAAATTAGGTTAGCGGAGTAAAGAAGGGGAAAAAAGGATCAACAGGCCGGACCATCCTTTTATTCAGTTGCTATAACAACAGATGTGCTCGTCCATGGTGGAGCTGCAGAGGTATCTGATGGAGGCGCCTGTGTTAAAGTTAGGAAAAGGTGCACCGAGGTGGCCTCTGACAGGCTGGAGGTTGGATACCTTTGAACCGGTAAAGCTCCAAGAGGCCTGGGGACGTTTTTGGAGGACTCTCCATCTGCTTAAGATTTAGAAGAACTCGCTATTCAATATTTAAATACGACCTCCTGAACATTAGTTTATACTGTAAAGGCATAAGTGCATTATTATTATTATTATTATTATTATTATTATTATTATTATTATTATTATTATTATTATTATTATTATTATTATTATTATTATTATAAATCACGATAACATATTTTAAAAATTAAAGGATTTGTCAGTGCGCATTGCTTTTACGCATTTAAGATTTCCAGTTTCTGGATCAAAATAAATCCTGCAGCCTATGAAATTAATTTAATCCAAACCCCAGTCATCAAAGCTATAACCAGCTTTATGTATATGTGAGAACTGCTTATTAAAATATGGGCTACCTGCAGAAATAAATCAATCTAAATCGATTTTATAGACCCGGTCCAAAATAAAAGCAGCAGCAGCAGCAGCAGCAGGGTCATCGCTGCAGCAAAAGCTCCGTTCATGACATCAGTGCAGCAACAATGATATCAATCAGCCGCACACTGCAAGAAATAATCATCCTAGCAAGTCATCACATCCACATGGAGCCTCATTTGTCTCCAAACACATGAAAAGATCCGATATTTTGTGCTGCTTCCCGGTTTAAAGCATCACAATTTTTCCATGCTTAACTTATCAATTTTTACATTTTTTCCCAGAGAGCTCATCTATTTTTAAAGATGCTTTTGTTTTTTCCAACTGGTCCAGCAATGGAAACAAAAGGAATTATCAACACATCAATGCTTCGATCGTTTTGTTTAAAAAGGAAAAAAGGAACATATTTTAACAATGAATCAAATAAATCACATGTCAGTTCTTGTGCAGCAGCATCTCTCCATCATCATGCAACTCGGAAGACACAGAAACTTGCAGCAGCCTCTATCACACAACCTGCAGATCCCCTCAGCTTTTTGCACCACCCTGTCGTGAAATCCAATACGTCTCCTTTCTCATGAATTTTTAGGATATCAGCCTGTGCGGAAAACCCCCCCTCTGCGTGCACGCCCGGGGAATGGCCATTAAAAGCGTCTCTTTTCCCTGCAGCTAAATAATAAAGGTTTTTAAGAAAGAGAGCGTTATATAAAAATCAAAAAACTTCATACCTGTGCAAAATAGCCGGTGCTTGTTGTTGGCAAGCCACACAGGAGCCCATTGTAGAAGCTCGCCTTCTGCCTTCTGCAAAGGGCTCCAGACATCACGGCATTTATTTGAGCTCAAACTCTGTCACTGTTGACTTTAGCACAAAGCAAAGATTTCACTGCCCCGCTAGTTAAAAAAATGATTATTTTACAGAGATATCGATCAGTGTGCTATAAAAAAAAATCAGCTTAGCATTATATGTCTAAAATGAATAGAACGAAATTTAATGTCTGTGTAAATTTACAGAGCTGCGGCGTCCTATTCAAAGTTTACACTTGTGCAATTTGGTTTGTGTGTGTACTCTTCCTATATGTGGGCATAGCCTCCACTCTATTGTTTACTGGCTTTGTTTATTCGCAGATCACGCTGTTTAAAGTACGATCTGTAAAGAGGGTCTGGAGAATAAACGCACACTTTAGGCCCTACGTGTTCAGAAGTCGAAGGGGTGTCATTTGGTTATAAGGGGAGAGCAGAAATGTCCCCAAACTCTCCCCGGCCTTGGATTTGAAGCTCAGCAGGGGGAAGGAGCATGGCAGGAGGGGAGTTGTTGGAATCATTTGGACGACAACTATCTTATCTAACAAGAGGGGAGGGTCCGACTACTTTAAAAATAGGGAGTAGACAATGGACCCCCAGATTGTGGGGAGAGAAGTTAGAGCAGCACATTCAGGCGGCTCTGTTGCCAAATCAGCCCCCTTTTCCACCAACTATTCTCCTGCGCCACGGGAGGCTGTTTTATGTGACAATGACACTTAATCTTATTCACTGATCTAAACTTTGCAGTGTGTGTGTGTGTGTGTGTTGGTGTGACAGAGGGGCTGTTTATGTGTGGAACATGGGTGACTGACAGGCCTGCACGGTGTTTGAGTGACAGTTTTACTCATAATGTATGTGTGGGAATTTAAATGGTTCATTTAAAACATGTGTATTATGTGACCAACTCTTCCCACACATGCAGGCTGCAGAATTAGCCAGAATAAATTGAGCGCGCTTTGGCTGTTAATTGCTAAAATTTCTGCAAGAAACACACTTGGAGCAGAATTTCTTCTTTCTAAAATTCTTCTCTGGATTGTACTTTTTAAAAAATAAAAACTTTAATTTTAAATCGTACAAAGTTGCTGATGTGTTAAACAAACTCCCCTTTTTTCCTCCATAAATATCTCAATTTGTGTTTTGGATTAATGAGCATGTATTTGTTTTGTTTACATTTCCTGGGAGACAAATTGAGAGCATTGTTCCCGGTTCTATCCAGCAAAGCTACTAATCCCAGCTGTAAGTATGAGCCTTATTAGCACAGCACATGGGTATGAATAAATTCCAGAAATTTAAAAATAAATAGTGTGAAACTTGTTTCATGCGCTCACATGGAATTCGTGTGCGTAATTACGCACGCCTGAACCACGTCTAAGTGAAAAACAAGCACAGTTTATAGCTGGTCCTTCTCCTTCACAAATATATATATTTTTAAGTTGAACGTGTATTTTAATGGAACCTAATTTAAATTATTTTTTTCCTTTTAATATTAAATATATCTGCCCACAAGTTGTGATATATTCCGTTAAAAATGTATGTGCATCCTAAAAAGGAACAAAATGCTGTAAAAAACAAATAGTGGTGGAGACACTAATTCATCTACTACTACTGAGAATTCTATAATAATAATAATAATAATAGTAATGATAATAATTACACCGTCATATTCAGAAAACAAAACCAATAACACTTTAATATAGATTCTGTTCTTGTCACTACAAGAATACACATATACAAGCCATAAATAGGAATTACACAAATGATTGAACAAATCCTTGCGAGGCATTTAAATTCATTTAGGAATCCAGTTATGCAGATGTAGGCTATTATACAGCAACTTGTTGTTTGTCTTTGGGGTCCAACCTTGAAGCCGACTTCTGAACAGATCTCGTCACATTATCATTACTTTAATTATTATTATCAACATCCTCTCTCAAAATAATTAGGCTACGAACAAACTCGACAACTAAAACGGTGGGAAACGTCAAAAATATCTGAAATACATATTGTACACAAAGTCTATATTTTTTTGTTATTTTTTTTTTACAAATGTACAAATCGAATGGGAAGAAAGTCCACATTAGACGGAGGGGGGGACAAGAGTTTATGAGGAGTTCATGATTGGCCTGGAATAGACGCCCTGGTAGTAAGTTGTGTCAGGTATGGATGAAGAATCCAGGCCGGCTTTCCCCGCCATGGAGCCCATGGAAAGAGCTCCGGCCATGGGGGAGCCGTAGCCAGAGTAATGCATCACCTGCTCGTAAGTCTTTAGGTCCATTTTGTGATGCTGCTGCTCCGATGACATGAGGTTGTTGATGGAGAACGGGTGGTTGAAGGAGTAGTGGTGCTCCGGCTTCAGGTGCGCTTCGTGCGCGAGGACCGAGTGATGCTGAGACATGAGGTGCTGCCCCTGCGTCACCGGGGAGGCGGCGGTGTGCTCCGGGCTCAGGGCCTGACTCGTCTTCATGTCCGACAGGGACCTTTTGTGCTCGCTGGAGGAGGAGTTGGAGTGCGGGGACTCGTTGCCGTTGCAGCTCTCGGAGCTGCTGTTGGAGGAGCCGCCGTCTCCCGACTTGCGGCCGGAATCCTTTACGGTCATCTTCTTCTCGCACTTGAAGCGCTTCTGCCTCCTCAGGTAGCAGCCGTTCTCAAACATGTTCCCGGAGTCCGGGTGGAGAGTCCAAAAGGAGCCTTTCCCCGGTTTATCCGGAGACCTGGGCACTTTGAGGAAACAGTCATTGAACGACAAAGAGTGGCGAATGGAGTTCTGCCAGCGCTGCTGGTTCTGTCGGTAAAAGGGGAAGAGGTCCATTATCCACTGGTAGATCTCGGCCAGTGTCAGCATCTTACTGGGAGACTGCTGGATGGCCATGGTGATGAGGGAAATGTAGGAATACGGGGGCTTGGCGTGCGTGTAGCTCCTGCGGTAGGTCTTAGGGTCTCTGGACCTGTTGATGTTCGACTGTCCGTATATGGGGCTCATGGCGTTCATGTTAGTGTACGATGTCAAGGCGTTCATGGACGCGGGCTGCGCGGTCATGGGGCTCATACTGGGGCTCAGGGCGGCGCTCATGGCCGTCATGCCTGCGCCCATGCCGTTCATGGCTCCGGTGCCCGGTGACATGCCGGTCATGGAGGGACTCATGCCCGTGTTGACGTATGACATGTTCATGGAGTTGGCCGTCATGTTGGCAGTGGTGCTCATGCCGGACATGCTCATGTAGGTATTCATCGAGTTCATTCCCAGGCCCGTGTTCATGTTGCCAACCGAGGTGTAACACTGTCAATGAGGGGAAAGAGGCATTCATGAGTTTCAGGAGGCACTGGCATCACACACAGACACGAATTAAACGCAGGTGTAATTACTAAACACAGAGATCACATATTATCTAATCCTAAGAAAATCATTTCATTATTACTGAGTTCAAATAATTAGAAGACAGCTGCGTATTTTTGATGCGCAGTGGCTCGTAAAGGCTGAAGTGGCTTCCGCACGAAACAGCGTTAAAAATTAAAATCACAGAAATATTGTAAGTAATCCCGCTAGTGTGTGGAGTAAAAAAAAAAAGTTAAATAATCTGATAAAAATGTGCAATGTCGATGTAAATGTTTACACCTAATAAGACTGTGCTCACACGAAAACAGCGCCTGCAACACAAATATTTGAATCAATCTCCCCAACTTCAAACAGTACAGATGTTTATTGAGAGGAAACGTGACAAAAAAATAAAAAAATAATCATCTGATTTAGTAAAGACACCTATAGACTTATGAAATTATTATCCGAGAGAAAAGTTTCCCCCCCTACATGTCAAGCAACTTTGTTAGGATAGAGCGCTGCGTGGAGATGGGGGAGGATTTGGAGGCGCCTCAAGTCAATATTTGATCACAAAGTTAATATTATCTCAGGGCTAATATTGAGTTGTATAAAATGGGATCGGCTTTAGACGGAAAAAAATATATATTTAAGGTACCCACCTCGGGCTCTCCGTAGTAGGTGCTCCAGTCGGTGTGTTCGTGTCCTTCCATTTTAACTGCTCCAAGCATCATGGAGGACTTTTACAAAGCGTCTCCCAGCAGAGGAAAAGCCAAAAGTCTCTCTAATAGCAGGTGACTGGGGACCACTGAGTGTATTTAGGTCGTCGGTGTGTCCCTTCGTCGAGGACTGGCGCATGTGTGGTGTATGGAGCCAGCCGTGAAATGCGTCTGTCAGTGACTGGAGTTCAAATGACGCTCCGTGCTGCTTGTTAACGCTGTGATATAGCTCTGTGCGCTAGGCAAGCCTCCAATCCCTACTTCTACGCCTTGGGCCCTATTTGAATAATCTCCTCGCACCTAGGCGTGAGACTCCTCAAGCTTTCCCCCCCCACCACCACCACCACCACCCTCCTCCTCCTCCTCCTCACCACCACCACCACCCCAATTGTACACCTGCGCTGACTGAAAAGAACAGTTTCATATGAAAAGCTTCATTATAAACTAATCTTATTGTATTTTGGCCGGGGTTTAAAAGAGAGAGAGAGAGGGGGGAAAAAAGAGAGGGAACTATAAAAGGAATGTTTGGCAGCTTTTCCATGGTGCGCTTTTTCATTACGCACATCCTCCAACGTGCTTATTCCACTTCAGCTGAGCTAAAATCATAATCCATTTTTATTGCGTTGCGTTCAAGGAATTTATAACCTAAGCCCGCGTATAACTGTTAATTATTTTACACCAGCGACACTAAAGAACACGAAAACGGTTATAAATGAGATAAAGGCTGATCTATCGCTCCAAATCCATATGAAGGAGTGTTTTTTACGCATATTTAAACCGATAATTAATTCATGTTCCATACATTTAACAGCCTCTGTTGTATAAATTCAGTCACAAATGTTTGTGCGTAAAGTGGAACATCATATGTGTTAAACATCTGGGTTAACCTGAAGACCAGAATAATGATCTTATAGCTGCTGTGAGTCTGTTTCTGTGTCTATTCGAATTATTTCTGCATTTTTAAAACGGTTTCATTTGACAATGAAACTTAAAAAGCAAGAGAATAATAACACCATCGCTTTCCCTCAGTTTTAAAACCATAATGTTTGAATTAAAACTCTCTTGGTTCCACAACTTTGTCACTATTAAAGTGTGTTTTGCTAAATTAATTTGCCAATATTTGCCTTTAAAAAACCCCAATGTTTTAACCTGATTTCTTAACTTGAATGACTGTTTTTGAATGTTTTAATTAGTGTTGAATATGGCAGGAGTAGCTCCAGAGCGCCCTCTCTCGGGTGTTCAATCCAACTGGCTTCGTGGCACATGAGGCAGTTTTCAAACACCCGTGAAACATAATAAAATAGAGAATTTTTTGTTTATTTCTTTTGGGGAGTTTGAGGCACCAAATAGATGCAAAAATAATTAAAGTCATAATTAAAAGGGATGCAGCAATATCAAACTCCAAACTGTCTTATCCACATTTTATTTGCTGGAGTGAATATAGGCCCGGATATGTGCGTAAAAGGTCGTGCGTAAAAGGATGTGCGTAAAAGGAACGCTTATATTGGTTATTGTGAGACGTTTTGAATATTCTAAGTTTATGTTTCAGTGTGCCGGCCCAGCAGCAGCAGCAGCAGCAGCAGCAGCAGACGGGTAAGGCCCGGAGTGCTGAGGGCCCCTTAATGCTCGCAAAAAAAACTAAACCCTCCGTACAGTATTTGTATGACACAAACATCAAGGTGAGGCTGCAGAGCGGTGCCAGCCACGTGTCGGTAGTTGTACATCTATTTGACTGCATATTTACGCAAGAGCATAACTATCAGTATAGAGCCCCATTAGTAAAGGCGAGTAAACCTGTCGTGTTGACGAGGGACTAACACAGTCTGCTTAACTTGGAAATGAGATCATGAGAAAAAGCTCTGTGTGTTTGAGGATTTGGGATTGCACCGGCGGAGAGCTGGAGATGGTCAAAATCTGCGCTTTCTCGGCTGGACTCAGTCAACACAAGAGGTTTATTTTTTATATTTTCAATAATTAAAACCACAGTCCCTCAAATTGTGATGAAGCATTTAAAAACAAACAACCACCTCACATTTATGTATGTGTGGAATTTTATGTGCAATAAATGAGGCTGATGTAAAATATCAATAAACGCATCCATGAATCATGCATTTAAGTTCATATTTTAAAATACAAATAAATTCATGCAAACCAATTTCCTGCATATTCACACGTGCTCCTGTTGCATAAAAGTACACAAAAATAGGGCCAAAATGTCTACACCTCTGTGCGCACGTATACCAGCAGATCCATGACTGTGAGGGTTGCACAAGCATCTGTGGTGTTTTTGAATTTGGGGAAAAAATAAGGATACTTTCTACACTAGTGTGTAAACTTACCCAAAAACTGATTGTTTCTTTATAATAAGTGTACATCTATTGTATGCATTGGGAATAAAAACACTCAACGTGGTCATTTCATAATTACAGACAGAAATCGTCACCATTCTAAAATGGTCCTTGACCTGCATGACATTGTGTTCCTGAATGAGACATGTTGCTAATTCCACAGTTAATCATCAACCTGCCCGAGTCCTCTCACATGGGTGAAGGTCACATTTTGGATTTAGTCAAAAACAAAAACTTCATCTGGGGCCTTATTTCAGTTGCTCTATGGCCCTATTTTCTATTTCTTATTTACCCTCCTGGTGTATCATGTGCATGTCACTCCACAACAATAACTGCCCTCTTTACCCTCTCACATGAGGCACAAAAAAAAAAAAAAGTTGGGCAACATCTCTCCAGGGCTACAGAGGGACATCAGTCAGTATCGAACGGGCTCCTTGATGTCTGTTTGGCTTGTCGGTGCAATGAATCACACTGAAGCCAAAGTATTGGAAAACAACATCCATCAGATTTTCTTTTTAATGTGTTGCACAACTGAATGGCTTTAATATCAGAAAGAAACAAACTGTGTCAGCAAAGAGAAAATGTTGAGGTTATCGCCAAGAGATGATATTTAAATGTTGTAAAACAGTTAAAACACACCAAGATAATGTACAACAATGTACTTGCAACCAAAACAACAAATTAGAAACAGCACAAATCCAAACTCACTGCGTTAAACTCTGATTTAATTGTGCTAAACGGTTACACGGTTCCTGAATGATGAAATATTAGGGTGCAGTTGTGCAATAAAACACAAATGGATAAAGCATAAAGATGTTTTTTTTTGTTTCCTTTTACCATTCAGTGAGGTTTGGTTGTTTGTTCTTTAAAAAATGTTTCTTTACATTACGTGCAACACTTAAAAAGAGCATTTTTAAGTGTTGCACAGTCAACTCGTGATTAAATTATCTGTGTTATGTTACCTGGAACCCGTCTCCATTAAGCCTTTGTGAAGTGAGCAGCAGCTTTATAGCAAAAGTCCAGACAGTTTAAACTCCTACATCCATTAGCTTCTTTTTATGCTTTGGCTGATCTCATGAACAACAGATTTTCTTCCTCCGTTCTCTCCTCACCTGACTCAGTGAAAGCAGACGTCTCCTTACCTGAACCTGGCTCTGCTGGAGCCCTCTTCATGTATAAACAGAGTTCCTCCTCTCCACTGCTTGTTTGAAGAGAATCTTTCAGTGTTATTAAATTCATTAATATTGTGAGATCTTGACTTAACATTTAAACAGTCCAGGTATGTGTGTAGTGTTCATATTATACGTCTCATTTGTAAAGCACAAGGGTCAGCTTCAGTAGTATTAACTTGGCCATATTAATATCACTTGACTTGAGTTTAATCTGCAATATCTATGCATTAAAAAGTTCTTTTTTTAATTGTTAATTTCAACACATGAGTTAGAGTATCGTGATTTTCGGCTCCTGAATTCATGCTGCAACATGAACTAACTGCTTTGTCATTCCCAGCTTTCACAACCCTGAAAAATACAACGGAAACCACAACAGTGTCACAAAGATGACTCCGAGCACCCAGTACACTGCAGCTCATTGTCTTCTTGTAATATTCCAGAGAATAAATGCCTTCAGCAGACAGACTAACGGTGCGACCACCTCCAGCTACATTCGCCTCTCTCTTGATCAATTAGCCTCCGTGATGATCAGCATTTCACGCCTTCAGGTTTTCGCTCCTTTACTGGTTATGACAAGGGAAAACCACTAAGCGGTGAAAGTTTAATGACTCAGTTAAAGAAGTGAAAGCACAGCACCTACATGAGCGAGGCCCTAAAGTGACTCTGGGAGGTTTTCTTGGGTGCAGATTGGGGGATGGAAACGGGCCGATCTCTGCTCCGTGAGACGAAGGCGGAACTTTTGGAACATTCCTTCAAACACCCAGGAGTTGTTGGCGGGAATGTGTTAACTTTCAGCTTTCAAAGTGAGGATCTTTTTTTTTTTGTTTTCCCAACTGAAATTAAAAGATCCACTTATGAATGTCTGTTGTCTTTGTGTCACACAAAACAGCGCAGGGCAAAAGGTTAAGCATGTAATTCATCAAAATAAAATTAATAACGAGAGAGTCTTCCTCTTGGAAAGTGTTGGAAAAAAAAAAAAATGTTTGCTGCCAACTTGCCTGTGGTGACAGTAAACATTCCAGAGCCGGGCTGGAGTTTGGACTTGCCATTATCTGCCACAGCTGTGACAACGCCTGTTGGCTGCAGGTTTGTGGCTGGCCACACTGTGTTTACCTGGAAATGAATCTGAAAAGCGGCTGGACTGGGAAGGCACACAACCCAGCTAAATAAAAACTGAGAGTGGTCATTGCAACGAGATGCAGTGGGAGGGAGTCCAAAGTTATTGCGCTGGCCCCCAGTGGGTCAGGGGCGCAAACACAGGCGTAAACGCACTAAGGATATCCTCAAATACGCACCTTTTGATATTGAGAGGAATGTGGCGAGGAATGCCATTCGATATGTTTTTATGTTGACTGTATCCAGGGCATCGCAGATCCAATACTCGGCTCTTGTCATGTTAAAAGAGCCCGTGTTGACCGCTGCCCTTCATTTATCAAACAAGGTGACACTTTATCTATTGGACCACAGGAGTAGACGGAGGAAGGTGGGATCCTGAGAGATGCACGGATCAGATGACGCTAAAGAATGCATGTGCTCTAAATCAGAGTGTGTGGGGAGCTTTGATTGCTGCAGGTCTAAAACAGGTTTAGACACCGATTTCCTATAAGGAATTTTTTAAAAAGGGAATAAGGTATAATTATTGCTTTACTCGTGATTAATAAATCATTTACAGATGTGTTCTGAATGAGATAAAAGCCGCCGATAAGCCCAAAATGCTGGGTGTTACCATCCTCTAGACAGGGGCTCCATATAAATCTATATTAGCACCTTATTACCTTGATAACTGCACATTTGGTGGCTTATTTAACACTTTTTAAATAAATTACAAACATCTATACGTGCATTACTGTCAAACTGCTGGGATAAAAACCTAAAATTGCTGTTTTTCGCAACCCAAATATCCCAAAACTGCTCTTTTTATTGGCTGTAAATAATCTAAAATGTTTCCTTAACTATCAAAAATGCATTTAGGTGCAGCTTTAAAGAATTTTCTAAAGAGCACCTTGTTTAATTTTATTTAAAAACATCTTTACATGAAACATTTGGTAGTTATTTCTATGCATCTGTTAGATGGTGAAACCTTTCTGTTCCTGTGGATTATATTATATATTACACACACCTGCGCTCTGACACGGATCTCCTCGGATGCAACGTCTGAACTTCCCCAAGAAACGTGGCCGGGATGCGTATTAGAGCCAGAAGATTTAATATCACCAAATCAGCACATTGTTATTCATTAGTGGACCAACTGCAGAGTCAATACACATTTAATCACAGACTGAAGGCAATTAAAACAGGAGGGGGGCCAGTAGTGCTATGTTAATTAAAGTGCCAGGCTCCCATGGGAAGCTCTGTGTCTAAATATCACTACAATCAAGCGCATGCAATAATCCATGATGAGCTGTTGCTATCAGATGCCTGTCAGTGCGGACAAGAGGGCAAACCCGGCTTCGTGATTTAAAAAATAAAAAAGTTGTGTATCGGTAATGATTTTTCTTTTCTAAACCCAAGGATATCAACCCATCGGTCTGGTCTTGGTACAATGCGGTGAAACAGCGGGGTAAGGCACATCTCTGCAACGCTAAGTCTCCTCAAATCTACTGGACTGCAGCCAGTCGCTGAGAGACCTCTTGAGAAAACATGCACACACATCTCTACATCTGAGTGGTCCGTTTCCCTTTTCTTTTTCTTTTTTTTTTTCCCCCATCAATCACTCAGTCAGCCAGTGAGTGAGGTTTATATCTGCCGCCGTCTTATCTGTATTCCAGGCTGATGGGGAAATTCAAGTTTGGGATTACCTCTGACTGCTGACCCGAACCCATCCCAGACAACCGGCCTGCTTTCATTATCCTCACGCTTCAATGCGCCACGCAACAAAATCTCACTCTCTCCTGAGCGAGGAGTCACTGCTGGGGTGTCTAGAAAGGTTAAATGCGCCATCTTTGTTTTGCATACATGAGGATAGACATTTTAATGGAGGGTTTGTATCTGCTACAGAGGAGATATCTTGTACCATCTCCCAGGCAGTTGTCTCCTTCCTGTATGGACTGAGGGCCCATCCATATGCAGATGGCTAATTTATATTGTTTACAGAGGAGCACAGAGGAGGCCGACAACTCATGAAGAGGCCTGAAAGGGGGACTGCCTACGTGTCACCCCAGGAGCCCGGTGTTAAAGCCCGGCCCACCGCAGCAACAACATAAGTGTCCAATCTGTGTTTGCTTACCCGTGGACACCGATGGCTGAGTCCTGGCCTGGGGCCCGTAAATTGTGCCTTTTTTTTTTTTACGGGCCCTGACAGCTAACAGGCTATTGGGAACAGGGGCCCAATGACACAGCCACTCAACAGATTAGCACCTCATCAGCCTCCTGCAGCTTCGAACAAATATGGTCCCTGCCTCCTTCAAGATACAATAGGGCGGCCACCGCTAAACAGCCCCCCGACAAGAGAGCCCCCGCTCTTCCGCGGCCACAAAACTTCCCGGTCTGGTCTTTCTCTGGGCCACAGCTGCATCAAGGGGGCCTTTCCCCGGGTCCCTGAGCCCACCCCGACCCCAATTGGCAAGATGTGTGTATTTCAGGTGAGCAAATATTGCCACTTGCCTGAGAGTTCAATGGCCATCCCTTTTCCAGGGAGGAGGAGGGGGGTTGCGTATTGCGCCTGCCTGCTTTGCAACAGGGCTACATGTGGCCTCTCACAGCAACCGGTCCACAGGATGGGTCAGGGGGAATTCTCCAGGCACAGCTGGAGTCAACAAATCAAACATACCTATATAGCTCATCTGCATTTTCCCAGACGAGGAAACCATTTCCAGCTTTCATTTCCTCTCTCTGCAACAAAAGAGTGACTTGATGTGGCCCAATGAGGAACCACACACATAGATTTGACCTTTTTTTTTCTCTCCCTGCAGCACACACGTTAAAACTCTGATTAAAGCATTCTTGAACTACAATTCTAACACAACTAATCTATTAGGCAAAACATAAACATACAGAGGAATTCAAAGCTGATCTTGTCAACTCCTCGCCATGTTTTGGACACCTTTGTTTCCAATACACACAGGCTTAAGGTATAATGGCGTTGTGTAGTTGCATTCATTTGTCACTCAGGTCTTAATGTGGGGGGAAAAAAACAGAAAATACATGGCGTGCTGTGAGATTGTATTACAGATTGCAGTGTGTCTTGAAACCGGTGCCCTTTATCAAGGACGCAGGCCGGAAAAGCAAAGCAGTGTGGGTAGTTTGAGGGTCATAGTCGAGGCCACATGACTGAAAATGTGAAAACTGAGCCTAAACATACAACACTTACGCTGTAAAAGTTGGAAGTTTTGCTGCTTTACACTTACCTCGACAAGCTGTTATATTTTTAGCTTGTTCATTCCATTTAGCATTTACTGAAAATACACCGTAATGAATCACTATTTACTGGCCGCGGCTCAAAGGCAGCATTGTGAGACTGAAAGGCCACTGGCTGAATGCCACACCAACAAGTCCCTCAGATAAAGGCCAGCACATCGGCTAAAGAGTACAGGGCCGGCTTAGGTAAAGACTACAGGCCTGTGGCTGCAGCCAGCTGTGTATTGGGTCAGAAGATGATGTGTGAGTGCAGACTGCAGACCACCTTGATCACCCCCCCCCCCTCTCCATGGAAGTCAAACAGAAGTGTGCCGTGTCCTGGGAGGCCTTCTCTGCCATCACAGTGAAATGGAACTGGCCCAGAGAGCAAACAAGATCTCTCCTCATCTCTCCCCCAAGCCCAGACCAACCTTGTCCGGGTGATGGGTTTTTCTGTTGTTCTGTTTGTTTGCTTGTTTGGTCTGGAGCCCATGGATACCCAGCATGAGAGGAGAAGCGCAGGAATGGAGGACGTGAAGGAGGAGAGGTGGTTGTGGGTGTGGGTGTGGGGTGGGGTGGGCCAAGGATGCATGACACGCAGACCTCCCCTCGAGGCGACGAGAGACCTGCCGGGCGAAGCTGCTCGACAAATACACACAGACCCCAGGATCAGGGCAACAAAGGCAGATCGCTGCTTCTGATCCTTCAGCAGATGTTATTTGTGACAAGAATCTTGTTGCGCCGTCTTCATTCATGTAAATTATACGTCGACCTTTCAGATGTGTTCATAGTTTGCTCCATAAGAGCTGTGTTCAGTCGTGATAGTCATGGATTTACACAGGTGCCTTCTTAATGTCGTGGACTGTAACACACACGACTTGATGGTAACGTTTCTAAGACTTTACAGTCATCTTAGGGTAACCAAATGCTAAACTGTTTCCAGAAATCTTCAACAAACTAAGAGTTCCTTTACTGTTTGAGTGGATTAACCAACAGAGAGTGACACCTTCTGGCAGCTAAGAGAACTGTATTCTGACTTCAATGAAGGCAGTTACTGTATGTAGTGCATGCATTGTCCCCACATGACTTCATCTGAGGGATGAGGAGCCTGTTTGACATTCAGTTTCTTCCATTTTGATAATGTAGGTTCATAACATTATGAACTACACATGTAGCATACTGCAAGTAAGTGTCTGCTGTTAAGGAGCACCGTCAGAGCTTGTAGCTGTGTGGATGATTGTACACTCGCCTTGAAGGTTGTGCTTAAAAACTCCAGCACAACTTATTCTTTAAAGTTCCCTTGCACACACGTCTTAAGCCGAAGTGAAATAAATACTCAGATTTTGTACTTAAAAGCACCAATACCACAGTGTAGGAAAGCTTTACTACGAGTAAAAGTCCTGCATTTAAATTATACTTAAGTGTCAAAATATACTTAGTGTAGAAGTAGAAGTAGAAGAAAAGCGTATTTCAAAATCCATCCATTATCTATACACCGCTTAAGGGTCACGGGGCCTGGAGTCTATTCCAGCTGACTCAGGGTGAAGGCAGGGGACACCCTGGACAGGTCACCAGTCTATCACAGGGCTACACTTAGAGACAGACAACCAAGCACACTCACATTCACACCTACAGACAATTTAGAATCACCAATTAACCTCAACATGTTTTTGGACCTTGTGGGAAGACGCCGGAGAACCCGGAGAGAACCCACGCTGCACGGGGAGAACATGCAAACTCCACAGAGGGATCCCGGGTGTCCTCACCAGGACGCAAACCAGGGACCTTCTAGCTGTGAGGCGATAGTGCTAACCACCATAATGTAATCTAAAAAATTGTATTATAAATATTGGTGCATTAATGAGTGAAACTGATAAAAGTGATTCAACTACTTTGTCATTTCTCTGCAGGGTAGCTTGTGAATTTAATTGACTTAAGTTTTATCTTAACCTGTAATATTGCAAAATAATGTCTTTGTTGACTATATTTTGTATTACTAAACTACATTTGCAGAGCATTTTAAGTTATCAGATAAATGTAACTTTATAAAAAGTACAATATTAGCCTCTGTAATGTAGTGGAGAAGAAGTATGAAGAAGCAGAAAATGTAAATACTTGAGTGAGTACAGGAAACAACAGCTGTACATGACTAAAGTACTTGAGTAAATCTACTTTTCACTGCAGGCTCCAAAACTAGTGAAATACTTTACATGCAAAAGTTCAATAACCTGAGAAAAAATCTTTAAAGTGCTTCTCCTCTTAACTTAAAAATCCAGAATCCTCATATCGAGTTTATAAATTAAACAAATAAGTAAACAAAAGATGTTTCCTACTTTGGATGCTTACTGGCCACAGGTACAACAGTGGACAAAATATTAGGAACACTTTCAAATGTACAGTGTCCACTACATCACCACCATCCACTATGACCTCAATAATAAACAAAAGGTAGAGTTATCACCTTTTTGACAACAAAAACTGAAATGCAGAAGCTTCATTAAAGTTCTTGTACTGGTTTGCATTAGAGATGTACCCAATAGAGGTGACATGTGAATGTATTCTCCACATTTCACTTCTGTAACTTACATACAGTTCTGTAACTTCCATCGAAACTAGTGGTGCTTTCACAAAATAATTTATTAAAGGCTGACATTAGAGAACTATGAGTAATCATGAAACTAACAGCAAAGTATGTTTGAGGCTTTAAAGGAAACACAGACGATTAAAAGCTTAAACCTCCTTCCAGCCAGAGGAGGGAGACATTGCCTCTATTTTGTCTGACACGCGTCTTTCCTCATCGTATCCTTAAATTTGACGAACAAAAGCTACATTAAATTACAAGCTACGCGCCAGAGGGCAGTTTGCTGCGGTCACTACTGAACGTTCAAAGAGCAGCTCGGTGGACTCGGCGGTGTTGTTGTACTTGGATCTGCTCAGTGTATGAACGTCTGTCTCCCCAGCAGAGGTTAATGGGGTCATCTGGCCTGCAGAGGAAGCCCACATCTTGAAATCATTCCGACTAACTGATAGAGGAGAGCAGTATCGAGTATCTTTACCAGAGAGAGAAAGAGAGGAGAAAAAAACCTGATAGGACTGCAATAAGGTTGATTGCTAACAGGGGTCAGTTGATATCAAGGGAAGCTTCACTTCAAACATGTTTCTAAATTCATGACAGCTGTCTACTCTCTGTAGAGGTTTATGGTTAACTGTACCTTCAAACAATAGACCCATTCACTGGAATACGACGTTTTATTCATACGGGCTGGAGTTCAACACGCACTTGATACTTGAAGGGAATCTGCGATAGCTTTTATCGTGAGCGATTTCAAAGTCCCTCCACAAACCCCCGCG
This sequence comes from Stegastes partitus, assembly GCF_000690725.1. Classification (NCBI taxonomy): domain Eukaryota; kingdom Metazoa; phylum Chordata; class Actinopteri; family Pomacentridae; genus Stegastes; species Stegastes partitus. The sequence goes on from NW_007577813.1 coordinate 68,425, forward strand.
CCGCCTCCGCCGCCGCCACCCTCTTTAACTATGTCATTACTCCCTTGTGGTGATCGACTGGCTCGGCGGGCTGCTCGGTGCGGTGCAACAATCACATCCAGCTGCCGAGAATGGGATCTGACACGTGAAACCGCTACACACAGTCGCTCACACATCACGACGCATCATACACAGAAACTACAAGTCGGGGCTGCTACAAATCCAGAACCTGTTATGCCTCATTTATGGTGAAGTGCTTTATAAATACACTTCACTCGCTATTGTTAAGAGTCAGAGCTTCAAGACGTGCGTTTCATTTACAGTTGAGTTTTTATTCCGTTGGTATGTACTGAAATATACAAAACACTGACACCTGCCAATCCAGCGGCAACAAAGACAGGAAAAAGGACAACAAGGACACCGGAACATACTCCCAAATCACACAAACAGAGCAAACTACACGATTGTAGTCTTACAAACTCCCACGTGAACCAAAATGTCAATAGTTTCTACTTTGCCTACTGTCAAACAGAAAGGATGTTGAGATGGTCCAGACGACATGAAAAAAAAATGAGGAAATCAACACCGATATTTTGTTCTGTGTAAAACCTGGGCTGGCCACCTCTGGCGATGCAACGTTTCGGATCATCAAAAACACACACATTCCAAAAAAAAAAAAACTGGAGGTCTTCAAAAGTCACATTCAAAAGTACAGAAAAAAAGGGGGGCACACAAAAACATGATCGTTGCTTGTTTTAACCTATTGGCTCCATTATTGCATTTTCAGGGTGATGCCCTTCACAAAGAAAAATAAAAATTCACAATGTTAATCAAGGAAAACGGTTTGGAAACACTTCAAAATGTTTGTTTACATATTTGGTCAGGGTCTCTTGGTCTCTTTATCCAGGAGAAAGTTGATAAAACTTACACACTACAAGCTGCCACTAACAGTATTAAAAAAAAAAAAATACCTGCTGGGATTTGTGCCAAAGCAGCTGTATACTGTGTGAGCTGCATAAACTTTCCACTGATTGTCACTTTGCACTTGTACTGGAAAAGCAAAAACAGTTTTTGCTTCGTGTAGCAGCGAATAGTGTTTCTATTCTATTGCTATGTTCAATAGTAATATAGTGCAAAAACCTACCACAATTACTAAATACATTAACAAAAACAACATACAAATACATGTGATAGTTCCAGTTTCAAGCCAAAGGACAGTCTCACAAACAGTTCAGAAATGAGAACAAACGTGTGTGTGTGTGTTTCATTCTCAGACTGTAAATCCCTTGTGAAAAGTGCCCTTTACTCCTGGCGTTTCTGATTGGCTGATCTCCTCTCTCACATCCAGCCACTACTGCTCAAAGTTGTCCAAAACTGTGTATACATTAACATTATTAGCTAGTAAGTTCGTGTATTTTTTGCTTGTGATTGCTCTCAAAAATGAACAAAAATGGAGCAAATCCATGGAATGTTTTCATGCTATAGAAAAAGGAAGAGAGACCACCCCCCCGTCCTCTCCTGACAGTTTCTTAATGCGTTTCTGGGGCGCGCATCTCCACCTGTTCGTAGCGGTGCATGACGCTACAAATTTTGTCGGGTTTTTCCCCCCACGTTTAAAGCCTCTGGAGAGTAATTCTCCACCCGATCGGCTTCTCTCTGTTTTCACAACAAACAGTTCAGGAGGGAAAACCTGCCGCTCCCAAAGCTTTATGCAAAAAGTCCCTGTGACAGTCCCTGGTGCTTGATGAGTGTGAAGTAAGCCTGCTGTGCCACTAGGGGTCCTCTTCCATGTCATCCAGGTTGGGAGCCATGATGAAATGTTTGGGGTAAACAAGACTGTGCTCGTCCGCGTACTCCTCCCAGCGGGCGTCGTCGCTCTCGTGGGTGATGTAGCGCTCGCCTCGCCGCGTCTCGAACTCCCTCAGGTCCAGCCATGTTTGATAGTCCTGAAGAAAAGAGACGAGCACCGTCAGTACTTCAGTGGTAGGAGACTGATCCTGACATGTATTGATTGGGAATAACTCTGCTTTGGTATTTCTGCTACTTTTCCCTTTAATTTACAGGTTTACACTACATGACTTAGCCACTTCCTTTTTATTTTTCCAGAGAAAGCTGCACCAGCCAATGTGGACATTCACAACAGTAGTGTGTCAGGGTTGCAGGACTATACAGTCGTCCTCAAATGTATTCATATCCTTCCATAAAAGAAAAGGCAAAACTCACAATAGTCTTTCAAATAACTAGAAACTGAAAAAAGTAATAATAAATAAAAATTTGCTAAATTGTAATTTGGTGGAATAAGACATTGCTTTTGAATTGTGGTTGAAAAGAATAATTAAAAAAAAAAAAAAAAACCTGTCAACAAGTGCAGAAATCTGATTGAGAGTTACAGAAAACACTTGACTGCAGTGATTGGCTCAAAGGGTTGTTCAACAAAATATTAGTTTAAGGGTTCCATCGTGCTTGGGTTTGTTTTTTTTATATTTCTGTTGAACCACAATTCAAAATCAATGTCATGATTTTCATTAAATTTTTATTTACTATTATTTTTGTCAATTTAAACTTATTTCAGTGACAGTTTGTTTTTCTTTCTTTATTGGGAGGGTATTAATACATCTGAGGATGACTGTAACTGCAGACTGATCTTTTTCTGACTGTTATTTGGGGCAACCTTCATAATTCAGCATTCAACATCCTTTTGTGGGCATGAACTGCAGCACCACTGCCCTACTCAGTGTAATTGCACATCACTTGGCGGTGAGTTACCGTGGTAACCCACCAACCTCATTCCTTTTACTCTGCTTGCACCTGCTTGTCTGTTATCAGACAGAATTGTCAACATGTTAAACTCCATTTCCTTTTTAGTAGAAAGTGAAACCTTAGACTTTAGTTGAAAAGAAATAGATATTCGAGCTGAGCTGCTTTGGCTGCTGTCGACCGTCGGTTATTATGTGCATCACTACTGCTTCACATTATGGGATATTTATGTCGCTGTGGTGTGTGATATATAATAGAATGCATATCACATACTATTGGGTTCATACCGTGGTTTTGGACATACAAAAAAAATCACTTATCATTTTCATGCACTAAATATCATGTTAGTGTAGGACTATGGGGGACTGTTGAACACTAACAGGCAGAGTGTTGACTAGAGGAGAGGCAGAAGTAGCTTGGTTCCTCTCAGTATTTTTAAATATCTTCATCATAACGGATCACCACAGAAACTTCAACTATTCTGGGGGAAATCCACGAGTTCACTTTAATGAGATATCAGCATATGTGCTGTTCTTGCCTTTAAAACATGATGACACAGAATCAAAAACTTCACTCACTTGAACTCAAAGATCATTTTTTTCTTTATATTAACTACTTTAAAACAAAGCAGAAACATAAACAGAACCCTCAGCAGCAGCTGCTCTTCATCCATTTTCTTAATATTTACATTTTCAAAATAGGAATAATGATAAATAAAGACTAAATCAAGTGCTTTGTAAATGTTGTATCTCACTTTTGACCATGAAAAGTGTGTGGTTTACACACTAGAGCTCTGTTTTTAAGCCTTTTTTGTATGCATTGTGGCAAATTCAAATTCAAAAGTCTTGCAGAAACAGCTATAAGCAGTTCCTGTTTGCACTGCAACTATTAATGTTCAGTCAACTGTCAGCAATACTGAAAGTAAACATGTTAAGATATAATGGTTATGAGGTGTAAATGGGTCAAGACCCTCAGAATGATTTTTCATACTAATTGTGTCAATTTAAGGGGAAGAAAAAAGAGCTAATAAGTCACCTGTAACCAGGGATGGCTGAGACACTTGTCCACGCTGTACCTCTTCCTCATCTTGACTTGGAGAAGATTGTTGATCAGATCTGTGGCTGTGAGAGAAATGTACAGACTGTATCAATAAACTAAACTTAGAAGGTGTATTATCTCATACAAGCCGCACAAAGTACATGACATTAAGACTTTTAAAAGGGCAAGACATGCAAATAAACAAGATCAAAGGTCACTGTAACTTCCTCACTTTACATCACAATCAACTCTTTCATAAGCTGCTTCACCTTGTTATGTATTTCATAATGTACGTGGGAGAAGCTGCACGTTGGACAGCCGGGGAGATCTGAAAGTGATTCATCTCAACCGCAAACAAAGAAAAGAGGCAAAAAGCTCAGACGGCCCAGACATGTAGGTGGGGAGGAGAGCTGTGGAGCTACATGTTTGACTGTCAGTTTGACTCTAAACATCCTTTGTGATGAAGCACTGGTGAATTCTGGTTGTGAAGCGAGGGAGCAAACAAACAAACGGCTGCTCTCCCTACCCTCCGTGGAGATGTCCTTCCAGGGCGTAGGGGGATACATGAAGGCAGCATTCTGGATCTGGTCGTTGATGTCCTCATCTTCGTTGAAAGGGAACGTCCCGCTCAAGCTGACGTACACGATGACTCCCACCGACCACATGTCCAGGGAGCGGTTGTAGCCTTTGCTGCGCAGCACCTCTGGAGCCAGGTAAGCCGGAGTGCCGACTACCGATCGCCGGAACGACTTCTCACCGATGATACGGGCAAAGCCAAAGTCACACAGCTTTACCTGTGAAAAGACAGAAAAGTTAACAGTCAGGCACACGTTCAAACAAACAGAGAAAAACATACAGAAATATATGTGTTCCTACCTGAGGAAAAGGCTCGGCAGAGGCCAGTAGTACGTTTTCAGGCTTCAAGTCACAGTGAACAATGTTTTTGAAGTGCAGATGTCTCAAGGCCACCAGGATCTATTGCAAACACAAGTCCCATAAGCACAGAGTTAGCTCCAAAAAAGTCCAGATGACAACACTGCTAGCTCCAGCGTCTGACTGTTTCAGAGTGTATGGTATAAACACAGTGCTGTTTGTATAATCTATGCAGTAGAAGCTATAGCGCTGCCATATGGAAAAATAGCAGCAATATAAGCATACTAATGCCCTTAAATACTTCCATCTTGACCAGTACCTTCACATAAAGACACATGATCTCATCTCATCATCTCATCTATATTCAGGAGGTCTGCCATAAGCTTGTGCTGCACGCATGTCTGCCTATGGCCCTGTACCAAAACCACAGTGCGCCTGGCTCCCCTATCCTGACCCTGACTTTGACAGAAGTCCTCCCGGCCACATCAGAGCCAGGCCCGCCGCAGCTAATGGCGCTGTTGTTAATGGCCCCGCTCCCGTTTGGGACCCGGGATCCGCGGAGGCCCAGGAGCCTGCTGCTCTTCTAATCAGGCCACAAAGCCACCAGCACACTGCAGGCTGTAATCCACAGCCAGGGAGGAGGCCGTGATGCCATGCAGACAGATCCCATAAACAATTCTCCCCAATCAGCTCACCACAAGAATAAACAGGCCCCAGAGCTGAAGCAGAGGCTCATCACACCCCGAAACAGGACACAAAGAGGGGGGAAGAAAGCTAGGGATGGAGCATTAAGGGAGTGGAGTTGAAGGAAAATGCAACTTAAAAGCTGATGCCGCATGCTGTAAACCTAATCGGACATCAGTGAGTATGATGATAAGCTGCTTTCAGACAGAATATGGTAACATGAAGCATTCGAATTAAAGCAAAGAAGCACATCAATCTTAAACTTGAAGAGAGGAAACAGACAGTGAGTGACGGGAAAAAGGGAAGAGAAGAGCAGCAGCACGGACCTGCGTGACGAGGAACTTGGTGATTCGTTCAGGCAGTTTGCTCTTCTCGCTCGACAGGATCATCTCCAGCATGTCGCCGTGCAGCTTCTCCATGACAACAAACACCCGCTCCGGCGTCTCGAACATGCACTCCAAGTTAACGATACCTGGGTGGTGCAGGTTCTGAAGGAAATCACATGAAAGTGACGTCTTTAATAAAGTCCTCAGCATGTAGTGTCTATCAAAAGGAAGCACGGCCTGTCATAGTGAGAGTACATGCTATCTATGAAAAAATGCAATTTTGTGCTCTTATTGATGGACTCTGTCATTACCTGTAATATGGCTACTTCATTCCTTAGCTGGCTCTCCTGCTTGGTAGGAAACCTCATCTTGTCGATTACCTTGATGGCCACATCTCTCCCGCTCTTTCTGTGTTTGCCTAAAATAGGAACAATGATTATTTGTAGAGCACTTTTTAAGAAGACAATTCGCAAAGTGCTTTTACATAAAGAAAAAGCAACATGTATAAAAAGTACAGGCAAACACTCAATATCCAAATACATACAATAAAAAATGGAAAAGAACAGACTGGGTCACTCTTGAAAGGTGTACTGGTAAAATTTATTAAAACGACGACATCACATGGGAATGAAGATAAAAGCTGAAGATAAAAGTAGATTAAGAAAGATAAAAGAGAGAAGGACGGCAGGTAGCACTCATAAAAAAAAAAAAAGAGGGAAAAGAAACGGGAGAAAATCTAGAAGAGAAATAACAGAGAACATCACGCAAAAGCAAGTCTATAAAAGTGGGTTTTAAGAAGTGATTTAAAAGAAGATACTGAGTCTGCAAGCTTTATTTCCTCAGGTAGGCCGTCCCAAAGCCGAGGGGCCCTCATCGAAAAGGCCCTTTGGATTTGAGCCTCGACTTTGGAACAACCGGGACGGACCCACCTGAGGATCTAAGGCTGCATGTGGGGATATATTAATCTCATAAATATTTGAGATCGGTATCATGAATAGCTCTAAACAGCCCATACATGCAATACAATTCACAGCAGAGCTGCAGTAAATAAAATGTAAGTTTTAATAATAAAGAAGAGAAGCATACCTCCGTACACGATGCCAAACTGGCCCGATCCCAGCACTTCATCAGAGAATATTTGGTACACCGAGGCAATATCCTGTGCAGATATAATTTACAGTGTTTCTTAATGACTTTATTATACTTTCATTTTGTGGAAATATTCAAGTTAACTTTCCATGCTTGAAACTGGCAATCGCAGACAGTTACATCATCTATGGTTTGGCAAAAACTGTTGCTCTTCCAAAATGTTTTCTGGTATTGCCAAATATTTAACTTTCACTCAATGCAGAAGTGGAACTCAGTCAAAAACCCCACGACAAAAAAAAAAAAAAAGAGGGGACTGCAGCTTCCCTATTTGTGCAGCATAAAAGCTTCCACTGGATGTTTTAGTCGAAGAAACAGTAGGATACAATTTCTAATCTGACCACAACAGCTACTTTAATAGCACACGAATGCTCGAATTTTGCAGGCTGTGCTGGGAAATTGTGCAACACCATCTCAAAAGAAAAAAGCGGCTCCACTTACCACATTCTCCTGGATCTGGCAGTTGGACACGGATATGCTGATGGACAGCTCTTCTGGAGGAGAAAACACATTTCCACATTCAGCAAACTGAGAAGCGCCACTTCACCAATGCAAAAAGCAGCCAGCGAATCCTTAAGTAATTGTCGTCAGAGGTGCATTGCTCACATACTAGTGTTTCTTTTTTTTCACAACCTTCAATCTTATCGCAGCTGCACGCAATAAGTCACAGCCCCGCATAATGAAGCATTTTATTACACAATAAATTGGCTATAAAATTGATCTGGAAAGCTATGTGTGACGGAACGGCGCAAATATGCAATGCATTTCAAAAGTGGGAATTTAGACAGCCGCAGGGGCTAATTCTGCATAGTAGGCAATGAATACAAAGTCAGAGATAAAAGCCGGCAGAAAACTCAATGTGATCATTTAGCTAATGCCGCACACAAAAATTTAATTTTAATCTTGGAAAGCATGCTTTGATTGCAGTTGATAGAGAGGACCACAGAAACTGCGCTGATATTTGCAAATTAAAGGATATTTATGACTTCATCTACTTACACTTAATGAATAAATCCAGATCTATGGAGCAAGGGTAGCTGAGGCAATGTGCTTTCATTTGTGAGTGGTGAAGTGGTTTTAACAATGACATAATGAGTCTCGTCTTCAGGTCTATAACTTCTTGTGACAGCCCTATTCTCTAATGTGACGCTTACCATCCTTTGCTGCTAATGAGCGTCTCTCATGTGAATCATTAAATCATCGAATTAATCTTTAACCGCACAACTTCGAATGACAGAGACTTTTTGGATCTCTTTGGAAACCTAAAAGAATGACATCTCTTCTCCGTCCTGACCAGTGACAGACGAGCTCAGTTTAGTCACGTTCACTTGTCGTCTCCAAACAGTGACCTCAGCCTCACTTCCTTCTGCATGCTAAAGCGGGGCTTACCCTGCCCATCAAAAGTTAACGCAAGTCAGAAATAATATGTAAATACACGGTTTCAGTAAGTAAGTCCTACTTACTGTGATCTTTGCCCTGGCCGGCAGCACTGGCCACACTGGGCTGAGGGGTGACAGGCATCAGGGCCTGTCTGATGGCCTTTTCCCAGCCTTGGGCCACTTCCATGCCGACTCCTGAGGCGGCCAGAGCGGGGCTGTGGTAGTGGCTGCCGTTGTTCTCCCCTACATAGTAGACCATGGTGGCTGTGATGATCTCAAAGCAGTGAGGGTTGCTGCCCTGGGCCAGGTTACTGTAGTCTCTGGACTGCTCTACCTGGAGGATCTCAGACAGGGGGATTTCCTGTGGAAGTGGTGAGGGACAGCTAATAAGAAAAACAGACATTTCTCAAAAAGGCAGGCATTATTCAAAAAAATGTCAAGCGAGAGCTGAAGGTTTCGTCTTTCTTTTCACAATATTTCAACACCGAGGCACAAATGACATCTTTTCATTTAAAAAGAGTGCAAAAAAAAAGGCATGTATGCACATCAATATAATTGCCTTGAATAAATAAAATAGAGGACAAAAAAGAAAACTACTTAAATACCTAAATGAACAATTAGATAAATACATTTTTAAAAATTACACAAAAAGAAGCAATACAATTTTGACTAGACACAAGTACCTTTAAATAGTAAATATATAAACACATATACATTAGTTTAAAAAAAAAAAAAGAATAAAAGTTTCCTCCTTAGCTTTAAAAGAGACGATGCACAAAAGTAGATGTTACATTCTTAGATGAGTGTTGCCTCATTTTAAAGAAATTAAGACAGAAAATCTTACCAGAGCAAAAAAAAACCAAAGGATGCAAAGCTACAACTACACAATAAGACATCAAGCATGAGGTGAATGATATTGATACAGGTAGTAACACTCACACACTCCAAAAGTCTGCACACTCAGTAGTCCAGCTCTAACTTTCTCCTTTCCTCTTCTCTCTCTTATGAGCACAATCAGAGAGAAGAGTTGGAGTGCACTTTAAAAGTCCCCCCTTCCCCTTCAAACTCACTGTCAAATCAAAGAGAGGAGGGAGGGTCAAAACTAAAAAACACAGAAAATTTCCAGCCAATGGGGGCTCGAGAGGCACACGCTGTCCCCTCCGCGTGGCTCACCACAGAGTATCAGATGAAGTGCTTGCGGTTAGCGGAGCCGGGTCACGTGATCGGGCCCTGCGGCGGCCGAAGTGCTCTGGTTCCCTGATTACAAGGCAGGGCCAGCCAGAGGCCCCATCTGAGCACGAGCTGCTGGCGCTACCGCTAGCCACTGAGACGAAAGACAAGGCAACTACCGTTCCTCCGCAGGGTAGTGTGCGAGTGGGTGGGTGGGAGTGTGTGTGTGTGTGTGTGTGTGTTTGTGGGTGGGTGCAGTGTTTCAGTGTGACAGGACACAGTCTGGCAGAGACAGAGAGAAGCCCCCTCACCCCATAAAAGGTTCTTCAGAGAAAGCCACAAGTACAGGGGTCTCATCTTCAAACGAGCAGCCGTTATGGCTTCCAAATGGTGAAAATGGCTGCCATGCCTGGCAAGCAAGCCACCACGCGACCACCACTAATCAGATTGGAGGTATAAAGAAAAGCGGAGAGGGGAGGACAGTGGCCACACACTGATGAGCAGCAGGCTAGAAACTTCAGGGAAATGAAAGGAAAATGGCCAAGACGGACGATTTCCCGGATACCGATTGAGCTTAAGTGGTTTCTGCAAAAAAAAACAAAAAAAAAAACAACAACCCCAAAAGAACCTTTTTTCTCCTATATGTACAGGACATCTCTTCACGTTATCTATCACTGATAGACATCTTTGACTCCGTAGAAACAGACTTGGAACAAAGACCAAACTTTGGTGCATGAAAAGAAGGGATTTACAGCTAGCCTTCAATTAGCCTCCTGAAGGTTTTAAACGTAGCTGAGTGCCAAGTTGATAATAAAGAACCACATAAAGCCGCCAGTAAACACACCCTGAGGAGTCGGTCCCCGCTGAGGTTTCCTCTTCAAGGCTTTAGTGGCAGGGGATGAAGGGTGTGACAGAATAATTGGGAGAAAAGGGAGAGGGAATTACGTTTTTTTGTTTTTTTTTTCAGCCTTGTTTCACAAACAGCGTGGATGCAGATAGTACAAAAGAAAAAGAAGAAAAAACAGAACTAACCACACAGCTGTGTATGAAACCGCCACCTGTTACAAGAGTGAACTGATGGCTCTCGCTCTGGAAACTCTGCATCCTACACACCGTCCCACTGCGAAGCACCTCTGACCACAGCTCAAGGAGGTGTCAGAAGTCACAAAACACACACAAAGCGACATGAACAATAAAATAATCACACACCCCCACCTCCACCCTGCACACACACAACCACCGACACACATGTGGAAGTCTTTACCTTGCAGGCTGTAGTTCCCTCCCTCAGGCCTCAGTGTGTAATTACTGCGCTATTAAGCCCTTGCGGCAGTGTAATGACTGACTACGGTGCTGCCACTGAGCGGGAAGAGTCACACATTCTCCACAACTGGTTTAACACTTTTGAAATGACAGCATTTCACTCACTTCACCTTACTTACTTTGGCTTAAAATTTAACATTTCGCTGTCTGGTGTTTCAACCGTTTCCTAAAATAAATGCTTCTCAAAAGTTCTTCTGTATTCTATTTTTTTATATATATATCAAGTCTGAATTTCGACTTTCACTCCAAAACCCCTTCAAATGTCCCGTCTGCTCTGTTAGCGACAGCACAATAGCTAAAACACAGCAACCCATTCACTTCACACAGGGAAGAGGGTGCCGGGTGAAAAACCACAGGGGAAATTTCAGCGGGCCGGACTGACCTCAGGGTAGTTTACAGTTGCAACACGGCAGCCATTAAGCTGAGTCACACGGCTACCACTAGTTAGATTATTTTTACATACCTCTCATACATGTGACAGATAATATTTCCCATAAATATGACAAATACGATCACTTCACTTCTGAATGATAAGACAGGAGTGAGGTGGTACATTCTGAACTGTGTGGAGCTACTTTGAAGACTTCATAAAATGAATTTACCATAAACTCTCCAATTAGCAGGGACTGTCCCCACAACATTGGTTGTTTGAAGGATATTTATCATTTCAAATAATGTTCCCTATAGGGATTAGTGTTAACTGAGGCAAAATAGTTTCACCACAGACTATGCTAGAGGATAACAAAGGGGAAAAAAATCCCCAAAACAAAAGCAAAAAATGTTTTTAGGATGTTACCAAGGTTTCAGATGACCCATTTTTTTTTCTTTAAATGTTCCTCTAATGCAATACATTAACAAAGCAAACATCCTGTAATATTGTGAGGATGTTTTGGGGATGTTGTAGCTGATTATGTAACGCTCTTGCATATAATGTTAGAAAATATTACTTGATAACACAGGATGGACGTTGGTAAAACATTGTAAGAATGTTTTAACAGTATTATTACCAAATATTTTAGAGAACGCTGTCCTACTGTTAAGAAAAACAACCTAGGAACTAAAATTTTTAAAAAAAATCCCACTGGAAACTACGCTAGAACTTTGCAGAACGTTTCTTAGAACAAAAACATTCTTGTTAGGTCAACAATGAATCACCCAGCATTAAACTGAGCAATTTTCTGACATTGTAATGGACGTTTCTGTGTGTGTGATGTCTGATGAGGAGGAGAGATGAGACATGTTTTTCCAAGAACAAGGCAGAGATGATAGTTTTAAGCTTACTTTGTAGAACTTGGCTCCGGTGTCGTTCTGGAAGAGACTCAGGCTCTTGCTGTCCAGCCTCCAGTAATGTCTCTTCCGCTGTTAAAGGGGGGAAAAATGAAAAAGTTAAGTCTAAATGGCAAAACTTGCAACACCCGCCCCTCTATCAGTATTACAGAAGTGCAAGATTTTATTTCACAATTAAAATACCTTCTGTGCTGAATTCAACACATGTGAACAGCTTTGGAGAAGGATTTTTCCCCAGCATACAGGCTAAGCGCAGCCATTTCAGGCTGGGCTCCTCTGCTGGGCTTTTGGGGTTATCAGTCTTACCAGGTTGTCCCTGCTTGTATAATGAACCATCCAGCCCTCCTTCACCACAGTGGAGCTCCGCCTCTTGGTGTGTTTGATGGACTGGACCACCCGCATCAGAGGGATGTTGCTGCTAGTGGAAGGGCTAGACACATAAAAGCAAGATTTTATTAATGATGATCGGAATTGAAGTTGTCTCGGAGCTAAATATAATAAATTACCAACTGGCTAAATTTTAATCCACCTATAGACAGTTCATGAAGCCTTCTATATTTGCTTTTGTAACTATCCAGTGTCTGGTAGGTAGGAAGTGATGCGTTTTATGTTTGCAGCAATGGCAGCACTGCTGGAAACATAAAACGCTGCTGCTGGTGTAGAATAAACATAGAAATTGGGCAGTTAGACCTGGTGGTTAAAACATAACCGCAAAGTCCCCGGTTTGAATCAGGCCAGTGACCTTTGTTGAAATTCCCCCCCGTCCACACACACACTTCTTGTTTCCTGTCACTCTTTGCTGAACTGCTCAATAAAAGTAAAATGCCAACAAAAAAAAATCCACCACCGCTCCATCGACATACAAGTAAACACTGCCACCTATTGAAATTCATACATCACCAACAAAAATACAAAACAAAATGGACAACAGGTGATTACATCTACATTATCGCACCTAATCGTCTTGATGGGCTCCTCGTCCTTCTCTCTATCCAACAAGGGAGAATCCATGTCGAACATCCTCTCGTCTGGGGTGGACGGTTCTTCTGGATCGTCCAGTCCTCTGCCACCATCCATATCACCACTGTCTACCTCCATAGTATCCATGGTTGTGTCCGAGTCCGGCCCAGGGCTGGCTGGCTCTGCGCATTCATATCAAACGTGCAGTTATTTGAAATTGCAGATATTTGAGATAATTCTTTGAGACCGGGAGCAGAGCTTACCTCCGTTGAAGTCCACCTCCCCTAAACAGTCTCTTGGTACCTTTGAAGCACACCTCTTATGGCAGTTGAATCTGCAATCTGGAAAATGGAATGTAAAAATGACTGGTAAATAATTTAAAACATTATTTTTTTTTCTTGAAATGAACCACAATGTGTGTTCCTACCTTTACATTGCATGCCCTGGCGAAACAGACCCTTGAGCAGACGCTTGCAGTACTGGCAGATGGTGGGACGAGTGTAGGTGTGAATGGCGAAGGTGTGCGGCACCTTAACCCGCGTCTTCTCCATCCTGTCCATCCAGATAGGCCTGCCGCTCCAGGACAGGATGCGCTTCCCTGCCTCCTGATGGGACCTCTGCTGCTGGGGTTGCGAGGGATGGAAAGTAGAAATCAGAAGGATATTCGTAAGAATTAAAAACCACATGCAGGAAGGGAGCAAAAGGAATAACAGAGGAAGAACAACCTCAAAGGGAGTATGTGAGTGGTAGAGAAAGACAGAGTGAATAATGACATGGCAGCAGCAGAAGAAGAAAAAGAAATGAAAAGGGGAAAAGAAATCTGTCATGCAGGGTTAGCATGACTTTGCATAGTATTCCCAATCCCAGTGGTCTAAATACGGTTATTAGATTTGTCATGTTTTACCACATATGAGCATTTCGTTGTGATTTTAGATGAATAAATCAAGCAGTCAGGAAGCCACGGACAGAAATAGGAAGGGCGCTTTCTTCATTCTTTTTTTTTTTTTTTTACGCCAACAAGTGAGTAGATACATAATCTTGGACTTCAGCGGACTTTTTATGTCATTAGCATAATTACATTTCCTGATGACCTTTTGCAGGGACACAGACAAGAGGGGAATATTCTAGTGTGAGCTTATGCAAAAACTGTTTCATAAGACCTCGCTGAGGATCTCTCCACAGAGCTCTGCGCGGCTCAATTCAATTTTCTGGATCAGTGGTATTCTACAACATGGCCCAGGAGACTCACCCGTGGAAAAAAGCCAAACTTGATAAGTTTAGAAACGTTTAACAGCTGAGGCAGAGCTTGTGAGCCGCATGTGGATTGACTGCCTCGAATTCTTGGCCAGTTCACCTGGCCTCCAGTCTGATTTAGGATGATGTCAAAGCTGCAGCCAGTTCATTTTATGTGTGGATAAATAAAAAATCACCACATTTCCCCCTTTCATTCAGAGGATAAGCAGATACTAAATTCTTTTTACATTGCTCTTTGTGTTTGTTCATTTCTAGCCAAGCACTTAAGTCATACTTGAAGCGATGAGAACTCACCTCATCCAGGACGACCACTGCATTTTCAGCTGGTAACGGCCGGGGGACAGAGAGAGATGGTCCGGGCAGCGAAACATTGGACAACCGCCTCTTCCTGACTCCAGTACAGTTATTTGGGATCTTGAAGGCACAGCGCTTGTGGTAGTTTAGCCCACACCCTTACAACACAAAAACATAGATGACATCAGTCATCAGAACTAGGAAACAGATTTAAAAAAAAAGGAACATTTCAGTTTAGAAATCAGCCACAAGATGGCCCCACTGATAAACGGGCACCAGTTAGAGAATTCAAAACGAGGAATGTTTCAGGGCTTAATAAATCAACTTGTTAAATCTAATTCAAAGTGAGCGATGACTTCAATTGCAGCCTAATGACATGAAAACAAAACAGTGTAATTGAAATCTGAACTAAAAAAATGGAAGGCAAGGCAGTGAGCCATAACTCCATGAGATCTGACAGTCAAGCATGTCAGTGGCTACAGTCCCCAGACTAAATTGTTCATTCTCAAACATCAGCGATGTAGTGTGTGTGAGCGTGGATGGTGGATACAATAAAAGAAAAGACAGATTTCAAAGAATTACCCCTGAAAAGTGAAGTAAGAGGTTTTGGAGAAGTGAAAAGATTGACAACTACACAGCTGGCTCTGCAGCATTCAGTCAGGTTCGTGTGTTTCTAACCTTCACATTTGAGCCCCTGACGGACGAGACCCCATAACATCTCCCCGCAGTAGTCGCAAAAGGTGGGGGCCTTGTAGGAGTGGACATAGAGGGCATGGGGTCGGATCTGGAAGTCTTCAACTGTGGCTTGAGCTGAAAACAAAAAACATGTGTTGAAGCTAGAACATGGCGAAAGTGAAATACATCTATAAAACAGAAGAATCTGGAAAAAGATGAGAAAAAGATGAGAAAGGAATTGAAAAGACAAAGAAGTATATTTGGGAGATATTTCACACAGTTTTTAATATCAGACGAATATTGCAGAGAAACTCTCGCTATATGCATGTGAGCTTGTGGAGGGAAAACTTAATGTAAAAGAACAGCACGGATGATCTTCTGTGCAAGTGCTCCACTAGTAACAAAATGAGTGCCACATCCTCGTTGCTGCAGTGGAGGGCGTCACATCTGCAGTGGCGTAATAGTTCCCTCTATCAAGTGATAGGGCACACCCATAAAACAGCAGAAAAATGCAGTATTATGCCATTATATCAGACCATCTTTGTCATTTTCACCAGAATATCAGATCCAGTAGAGGTTTGAATAAGTCTCTCTTATTTTGCCTTCAAGTCTCTGCTGTTTCTTTGTATAACAAGACACACTGAGCTCATTGTGGGAAGCAAGACTTGGCTGTGAGTCACCAAAGATGTGAAGATGAGTAAGATATGGAGGTGAATGCTGCCAAAAACTGTCTGTGACTGCGACTGAAGCTTCTCTTCTCTCAGCGTGTTCCTTGCTGTTCCTATGCAATCATTTATGTGACCTCTCTGACCAACAAGGCGATGGTTAATCTTTACACTCGGGTTAAGGAGCAGAACCTGTGTGGTGGCACCGGTGATGTCATGTGGAGATTCTTTCCTTTCAAGTGATTCAACAAAGCACATCTTCCCTCGAACCTGTCAGTCGTTGCTGTGGTGGGCTTGAACAACAAATACAACGTGGTAAAAAAAAAATTCCTTTGCTAAAAATCGGCACATGCTACGTATCAAGACAAATGAAAACATCCTTTCAGAAGGAAAATAGTTTGCGAATCCCTTACATGTTACTGACAGCACAAAAGCCAGTCATGCTGAATCACTCTGATCTGTTAATTTGAGAAAATAACGCAACATTTTCACTGGCGGGAACATGCACGGGGACATTTCAGGGTCAAACCGAGTAAAGACACCAACTTTAAATCAATGTTCTTAATCATGATGTCAGTGCCTGGAAGCACTGGGATCAAATTCTCTCAGATGTTCATCTTTTTTGCACACCACCATTAGTACTAGAAGACATTATTTATGATGCCAAACTTTCCCCCCTCTGTTTCAGAGAACTCTGATGGGATGATGTTCACAGTTTGGATTTGATTTGAAAGAGAAGAAAGAACTCCGGCAGGTCACATGCCATGAGGCCAACACAGCTCCCTGGCACACACACATGAAAAGCAGTATTCATGAGCTTTTTCACACACGTCTGCAAAACAACTGGCCGCTTCTTAGCCGGCGCAGTGTTACGTAATGCTCGTCATGCTAATTAGCATCAAACAACACCGAGCACAAGCCCGACAAGTTGTTTTTTGCAGCGCTTCTCACGAGCGGAGAGGCTTACATGAATGCACTATCTGTTTGCTTTGAGGCACCAAAGTTTCCATTTGGAGGCCAAAAGTTTCCCTCTGACAAAAATAAGTTTGTCATATTCATGACAAACAGAGGCTATTGTAAAACACCAATTTCACGCTGCCATTAGTGGTAAATAAGGAGCTTGTGAAAGTGGGTGGGAATTTAAGAGGAGTGAAAAACAGAACAAAGGGACAATCGGTCAGGCCAAACCTCAAACCTCATGGGCCGAGATGGCCTGCGCAGTGTCCGCTGTGTCCAGGGCCGCCCCGCACATCAGAGCGTGTTTACACTCCGCGGGTCTACTACAATCACTTACTGCAGCAAAAACAAGCCATTTTCTTTGAGCTCACAGCCAAGAAAAAGCCACTTCTGCCTCCCTCTTGCAGAGAGGGAGATATTCAGACGGTCTCTCTCCCACAGCCGCGGAATCCAACAACACGCTGGTTAAGGAGAAGTGAACGGAAGATGACAGGAGACAAATTGCGGGGCGGAAAAAGGTTCATATTTTCTCTGAACCAAATGAAAGCCTTGGGAATGTGGATCTCTTCTTTCGTGTTTCTCAAACAAAGATCAAGTATCTGACATGCAGAACCCTCTGATGAAGTTCATTGAGGGTTTGATGAAATAAAAATAAAAAAATAAAAAAAACTGCATGTGTTGCATATGTAGCAAAGCTGATATCTTCTACAGTGGTTCTCATCAGCTCTATCTCAGGTTATAAATCGTCTGGCTCCGCTGTCGGAGCTTACACCTGCAGATGGATTTGTTGAGGTAGGGGGGGATTAGAATGAGAGAAAGCGAGGAGGGAAAGAGAGCCACAAAGACTGAAACAAAAGAGAGCACAAGACAAACACAGACAGTCAGAAACAAAAAGAAGGAAGTTCTCCAGTCTTTAGTCTACATTCCTCAGAGCTGATGCCTGAAGTATCCTCAGATCCTGAACCCATACAATCATCCCCTGTCTAAATCCCTGCAAACAATACTCTCAGCCCAGGAGAGAGGGGGAGATATTCAGCACAGGTGGTGTCAGGTGCTTCCCAGTGGAGACAGATGGAGCAGGAGAACAGATTAAAGCCGAACAGATACTCTAAGCCGTTTGTTGGTCTCAGCACCGCAGAGGAAGCTGATTCATTTATCACAGGAAATGACAAAGAAAAACCAAACACCTGTGTAGCTGCTACAAAGGTGCACAATCCGATGGAAACTGTGATGAGGAGGGCTGACAGCAAAACTTTTCACGAGTGGTTTTTCTCGCAGCCGTACAACATAAAATTGCACAAGACTAATATTTAGTTTGGACAGCGAGTAGTAGTGAGTACAAAGGATTCTCACAGCAAGTACCTGACCCGCTGAAGTGCCCTTGAACATGACACAACAGGCTGTGTTTACTGGAAGGAGTGTCAACTGTGACTAGGCACAAAATGTAACAAGTGAAGCCTCCTCCAGTGTATTAGTTTTAGACCATTGTTTGGACTTTAAAACACTTGGTTTATACTGCATGGAGGAATTTTATATCCATTTTTCTCCTGTTTTGGAAGTCTAAAGAAGCACGACCTTAAGTTTGTTTGGAGTGAAGCAGACTGAACCAAAGATGTGCCAGCAAACACACTGTACTGTATTACAGGCTTTATGTAAGAAGTGACAGAATAAAATAATAATTTTTTAAAAAAAAGGTCAAACTGTCTACATGATACGTTGTGTACTGTGGGTGATCAATATCTTTAATATTTTCTTTCTACCCTCCCCCCTTAAATATATAGTTCACAGCATATTAAAAGTCTTCTGCTGGGTTTCTCTTAAATAAATCACAGTTATCTTTATGTTTGCAGCTGCATTCAAGTCATTGCAGTCAACGTTTGGTAAATACGTCTCTGGTTTTTTGACCCTGAGCTTCCAGTAGAGATGACACAAATCAGGCTCATGTCTCCAGGTCAACGGATTGATCAATATGGTGTCATTTGATGAGATTGTTATTGGTCGGGGGCTGCCACGACCCTAGTGAGGACTAAGCAGTGTATAGATAATGGATGGATGTTATTGGTCGCACAATTGCTGTTTTACTCTCACAGATAGAAAAGTTCTATATCACTCGCCGTCCATGATTAATCTATTATTTGTTTTGCAGCAGGAAGAGACAACGTGTGAACTCATTTATCAGCTCCATGCTAACTGACATCATGTTAACAAAGTCATCAACATGGCATTTTGTTCAGACACCCAAAAAGTAGAGTGTAAACTTTGCAAACAGCATAAAAACAAAAGCAGTAGGCTAACTTTTCTGCATTAGGATGTCCCCCATCATTTGTGTCCAATGTTCCACACTCTGAATGTAAATACATCAGAATCACAGTGACAGAAGCATCCAGCCACGGCTTCGACAGCTGCAGCATCCACCAATATCAGCAGCTACAACCACGCCAAGCTTAATGTGAAGCGTCTTCTCTCATCAAAATGGAAAAACTATGTCGTAATGGGACTTGTTAAATTACATAACTTAGTTAAAATGATTTATTATGCTGCAAATAGTAGCCTATCATGTTTATTTATAATTCTTTTAAGGCTAGTAACTCTCCCAGATCTCGGGAGAGTACACTCGGTGCACTACAGCTGATTTAGTTAATCTTGAGATAACATGCAGATTCTGTTTTTCTCCCCGTGACCAATCAGATGATGACAGGGCAGATAAGATTGCAGTCAACCACGATTCTGTTTGGCTGACTACAGCGCTGAACACCGAGTAATTTGGATATCTGATTAGAACATTTGAAACACTTAAGATACTCACATGAAGTTCTCTGTGTCAGGATAAATACAATCATTTGTTCATTCTGTATTTGTGTATTTGCCAGACACAACTATTCAAAAAAGCTGAATGAGTGAAAGTTTTTCTCCCTCACAAATTCTGTAAGTAACAATTTATTTTAGTTCTACTTTTGTTCGTGTTTTAACTTAACTAACTTGAGATACTACGGCCCCATTTACACTTAGCAAAAATGATGATGTTTCAATGCATCTGGACCTTTGGTTGACACGTAAACGAAGCTACAAGTCACTGAAAATAATCATATCTGAAAACTCCGGCCAAAGTGGAGATCTGGAAAAACTGTCTTTGCATGTAGACGAGAGGAGACAGAGTTTGACGTCACAGCTTGCGACAAAAACGTGATCAGCGTCATATGTGTGTGACCCATGTTTACAGTTTTTCAGTAATTCGTGACATTCATTGTTGTGTTTTTTTCCAGGATTCTGATTGGTTAGCATGGCTTTATGCCTTTCATTACACTGCCCCCTATAGGTTTGGCTCATAGCAGCTCTTAACGACGTGTTTATGCGGGTCTGTGTAAACAAAGACTTTTTTGAAAATGATCTGGTGTTTTTTTGGAAACATAGATCCGTTTTTGTAATTACCTGGCTATGTGTAAACGTGGCCCAAGACAGTGTGCAGAAATCACCCAACACATCTACAGTAAATCGACAAATTATACATTATTCCACTGCTTCTTACTTACCAGAGAGCACCACCTCGATGAGGTCTCCTTCATGGATGTCTTCTACTGAGGTCAGCCTCTGCAGGATGTTCTCGTCATTTAAGTCGTGGCGGAACAGCAGGATCTTGTCGTACATGCCAAAGAAGCCACACTCTGGAAACTGGAGAGAAATGGAGGTACAGATGAATATATATAACTACAGTAAAGACGCCAGAAAAAACTCTAAACCTTACAAATGAGGGAGGTAATGTGTCTATATATGTCCAACTGTGGTAAGTCCACACCTAGTACACAAAACAAAAACAGATTCACATCAACCTGGTTAGTCTGACTCATATTTACAAGCTGTTCTATTGTAAATCTCCTGCAAATACACTCAAGCACACGTACACTTGAATTACATCATTTCCAGTGGCTTACATCACCACTTCTACTGGGATTGTAGTGTTAAGAATCCAACGGCTCAGGAAGAGGGCTCCTGCTCAGGCGTCCTTTCCTCCCTTCAGAGGAATCTACGCTATAAAGTAGGTGGAAATGCAATTAAAGGGAGCCATCAGTAAAGCCTAATACCCGTTTTCCCCACCGCAATCAACATGAGTGGCTTGCATTTATATTCATCATGCCATAAAGCCCAGGTGCTCTGCTTTGGGCCTGTTTTACGAGCAACGCCAGAGTCTTTTATTTCACACAGTTTCCAGGAATTTAGTGATATCTTAATAAAAACCAGACACCGCCATAAGCAGTGCATTAGGTGTGTGTTTTATATATTGAACTGTGTACACATAAATCAAATCATTTTCTGCTCAAAGACTAATCATGTGGACTGAAGCTGGCCATGACCCCTAACTCGGCCGTCACCGTCACTGCCAGTGTCGTGTCCAAAACAAACCTAGACAAGCTGGTCATGAACTAAAGCTGAGTAAACCAACTTAAAGTCACGTGATCAAGGAAAGGGGTGGCCATGAGGGTGGGACAGGGAGACTGGGAGGAGGAGGAGGAGGAGGAGGAGGTAAACATCCTGAGAGGAGTAGAGGAGAATCAGCGCACGGGAAGTGCAGCGCCAGTCAATACTGAGTCACTTCCTGCACTGAGGGCAGCCCATAACCTCTTAGAGAGCAACGTTCTTGTCACAGGGATACTGTGTAATTAAATTACTGTATATGACCGCATGCAGGGTGCAGTGTATGTGCACAAATCTGCTGTACACATGTTACATGGTGATGCTTGCGCCCTGCTGCAGTGTGTTTTTTCTCCGCACATCTTTCTGATTTCAAAAGGAAATGTCATGCCATCAAAAGGTCGATTCAAGGAGAAACACAATGAATATCTGTTTGGCACTCACCTCTCCTCTTCCCTCATATTTCTCAGAGGTCAAAGGAGAATTGTGTTTTCAATACCAGGGAAAAGGTTCTCATCTCCTGCACGGCATAACAACACGTTTGCACACCTGACAGCACGGAAAAAGTAGATCAACAACAATCATCAGCGGCTATTCAAAGCTCTCCTGCATGGTTTGTATTGAAGTGGGAACTGGGCCACTGCAGTTTTACACCAAGGCATGAGCCTGGTCTTGATGCCAAGCAGGCTGGTATTGAAGGATCCACCAGCTGTTTCCCCCTGAACCAGGGTCATGCACAATGGGCCACACAGAACAATGCCATTGTGGCCTGGGAGAACCAGGGGTTGGCGCAGTGTCTGGGCACGGGACATGTAAGACACCTGGAGCTTTATAATTGCCAAGAAACACAGAGACAGCAAGACAGATTGATGGCTGGAAAAACATGAGTGTATCAGATGTTTTGTGTCAACAAAGCCAGAAGGATGAAATGCCTAAAGGTAGAAAAAAAAAAAAAAAGAAAAGTATTTTGCAGAGAAAGTGATAACTACTAAAACTTGTTGTGGTGCTGGTGGTTTGATAAGACGTTCCAACAAAGGGCCTCGACCTTCTGCCCCCAACCTGCCCTCTGATCTCCCTCTGTGGAGGGGAACAATTTCCCCTCAGGGATCAGCAAAGTAGAACATCACAACAAAATACATCACTTCTTGTATGGAAATGGGTTTTTCCACTCAAACGGCCTCCAGTCACAGGATGATTACAATACCATTCATGAACCGCCTATAGGTTCACTCCAGGAATAAACAACACGGAGTGTAAGGAATAAACATCCAATAGTTTGAGCATTAATCCTCCTCAGGGCAATGCAACAGGGGTCAACCATGCTGATTACAGGATCACATATTCAGCATTTTTCCTCATTTCTATATTTCTATTCGCGTAGTTTAATCGTAGCAACTGGACCTGCTTGAGTTTGATGATGAAGCCTCTTGGATGAGAGGTGAAACATCTTCATGAGACTCAAGCAAGTCCAGTTGCTACAATTAAACCATGAGAAAAACCATGACCTGGATGACTGAGAATCTTCACAGGCATCTATATTGCTATTTTTTGAAACTGATTTTGAATAAAATAAATTTATTTAAAAATATTCTACTGTGGCTCTGATACAGCCGCCCTCAGTGGTCTTGAGCGATGTCCACAGCAGGAACACTAACAGCCTTGAGGGACAAGCTGAAAAGTTGTCTTTTGATTTAAACACATGCAAAACTATAAGTAAACACAAGTATTTCACCAAGTTTTGTGTTACTGTAAATTTTGACAGCAATGTTTTTTATTTTTACTCCAAATATATATCAGTTCCAAATGTCTGTTATTGCTCTCCTTGATTACAAATAATCAGTATAGGAATTGTCCCTTTAAAGACACTGTTTAACCCCTATAATGTATGGCATATTGGACCAACCAGGCAGATATTATTATGGGATATTATTTCTGAAATGATGCACTGCTGCTGAGCGTATCAATTTCACCTCTACTATACTGGAATGGATCTCCCAGGCAATATTATCCTGCACAACTGGAAAACATCTTTATGTGATTCGGATTAACTGACCCTCATAAATATGCCATTTATGAATATTGCCCTAAAAAAATGGAAATTCGATATCAACTGAATGACTTTGTTTTTAAATTGTCTTTTCAAAATGACTCCAAGCTTGTTAGTTCGTCCAAAATGAACAGTACTGAGGTTGTTCAAGCTTAAATCTTGCATTCTGAAATAAAACTTTATCCTGATTACCAACTGGTCTTTAACTCAGTGGTATGAGCAGTTAAAGCCTTCTATGTTCTGTTCATATTCCTGTGACTTTTCTCCAGAGGCTTCACTTTCCTGTTTCAGTCAGAATAAATGCTTTCAGGCCATGTGTTGTATGTATCAGCCCTCAAAGACACCAGTGACCTGTCAGGGCGGATCTTGCCCTGTGTATGCTGGCAAAAGGT
>NW_007577813.1:95409-98998 GCF_000690725.1 Stegastes partitus
AGGCCACTGAATGTTTTGATGAGCAAGAAAAAGGATTACAGTCGTGACTCGATAATCCGACCCTTAACAATCCAAAAACCTTACTATCCAACAGGTTTTTAGGAAAAACAAACGGAACCCATAAAAAAATAGCCTTAACATACTGACAGCTTTGGATTCCGACTCCGACATGACATTTTATGTCACAAATATTATTATCTGACTGAACAATCTGACAGATTGGCTACGTTCAGACTGCAGGACTTAATGCTCAATTTGGATTTTTTTGTGAAATCCAATTTTTTTGCCAGTTCGTTCACATTTCCAATTAAATGCGACTTGTACGTGATCTGCTGGTTGAACTTCATGCGACCCAAAAGTGTCCTGCTTGCGCAGAAGAGGACACAACAATGTCACATGCAGCGAGCATGCTCAGTGTTTATGGAAGTAAACATGGATGGTGGTGGTGGCAGGGGAGTGGCGCTGCCGCCGCTGCCGCCACTGCCGCCACTGCCGCCGCTGCCACCACCACCAATGGTGGAAACAGAAGTGTGACCGCTAATTAAACTATCAGCAGCAGCCAAGTACTACCTGTGCATTCCGGCTACATCCGCCCCGTCAGAGCACTCCACCAGGGTGGAAGTGTACCCCCCAACCGTGCCGAATATTCTGATATTCATCATTAATTGGGCCTGAATATCCAGAGACCAGAAAGTGCTATTGGGACCAGCCCTACTAGTTATTATAACAACTATGAACAATAATTAACAACAAATGACCCTTCAAGCATCAAGCCCTCCTTGTATCTCGACCTCCGTCTTGACAATCTGACAGCCTTGCTATCTGACATAAAAGAAGGTTTTACATTTACTGTCGGATTATCGAGTCACGACTGTATATGCTGTAGCCTTCACAGTCACCACATCTCAAAGCAATTAAACATCAATAGAAGAGTTTATGTTAGACAGTGTTCTACACCTCCATCATCAAAACACCAAACTNATCTTATATTTTAACTGCCACAGGAGCCTATCATCAATCATATTCCAGTTTCATCCCTGAATGAAGATTATTTCAATTACATTAAATCGACTGCAAGCACGAGCACTGGAAGCGGATGGTTATATGGAAATTGAATGTTCCGAGTATAAAACAAGGCACGTGCCTGTACAATGGAACGTTTCCAACTCGCCCCCTTCTTCTGACATAGCAACATCCGAAACCTTGTCATGCTTTCAGGTGATTAATGCTACATGGCTCAAACCATCACCACCACAGGCGGGAGAAAGGGGGGCATCCTTCCTGAGCTGAGTGCAGTGTCACGGTGGGGTTTTCCTCCACTCGCCTGACACGCCTGCTCACAGAAAAATCGAGGTTGATACCCAAATCTAGGCCCGCTCGAGTCATCTCCTCTTGGCATCTCGTGCAGCACTTTCCACTGCGCAGAATACGTCCCATTCAAGAGCAGGAGCATCTGCAGGCAAGCACGTAATGGATACGGGGGCAGAGGACACTACGTTTTTCCATGCCCCACTAAAGCAAGAGGAAGCCTGAGGTACAAGAACAATAGATCGGCAGGTTAAGGATGCTATTTTAACAGTTTGTTGTTCAGATCATGGCGATAAAGTGATAATTGACGGCTAACCTGTGGGTGCACGCGTGTACAAAGCAGATTCCTATACACGTTTTCTCCTCCCTGCATGTAAAAATAAACCTTTCACCTCCACCGTGCTCCTGTGCACATACACATCCTCACACACCAACACCCACACATGCTACGGCGTACATCTCTTGAAGCCCGTAGTGACTAAGCATGTCTTTTGTCATCTTCAAATCTATTCAGCCGAGCAGCCGCGACCACACACGCACACCAAAGACCCGAGCGCAGAGGAGCTGTGTGTGAGGTCCACAAGTCAGGCTGGAAAGACGAGTGGAAAGGGGCTTTGCAGTAGTAAGCTTTTGTTAAACGAACTAATCCGCTATTGATATGCTAAATCCTGTTATAAGGAAAGAGAGCGAGAGGCAGCAGAGGAGAGGGGAGATGATGGGGAGGGGGACAGATCTGAAATATGGTGCTATTTCACTGGCAGCCAAAAACAAATCATCTCAAGGCAGCCATAAAAAAAAAAAGTTTAAAAACTGTGCCATTTAGCATTGAGGAATATTGATGCTTCTTACATCACTTTCATTGTAGGAGACAAAATGATGAATTGTGGAAATGACTCATAAGCCATAACTCCATTCACATTTAATAATGAATGTGAAATTAAAAGTGCAGAAAAAAGATTTGTGGCTTGTGCAGAACGTTATGCTGAATTTCTTGTCTATTGCTGTAAAAAAAAAACTAGCATGTGAAGGCACTCTGTCATCGAGGACAATAAGTGTTCTTGTTGAAACAAAATTGCGTGCACTTGCTAATGTGATGTGTGGCAGAGGTGGCTGGCAAAAGGGAAGCAGCGCTGAGAGCAGCGTGCAGGCTCTGACAGATGGCCATGTGATTACAGTAAGGAAAAGTATGCTGCTTGACCTCAGGCTGCCTCACACCTTTATTAGCCTGGCAGCGGGCCACACAGATGTGGAGGACGGCTACAGTAAAGCGTCCTGCTCCACATCGCTCTCTGCATGAGATAAAGGCTGTACGTGAACTCGGATCTTCGTAAACAATGCTGCTAATAAAAAATGTGTAGTAATGCACACTAATGGAACCAACAATTATTCTCATCCGCCTGTTGGTCTATAAAGTGCTACTGGATTTTCGTAAAACCAAAATGATGTCATCAAATAGTTAAGTTTGGTCAGACCGATGCTCTGGCTTGTGAAGAAATTTTGGGAAAACTGCAAATTCTCACATTTGAGAAGCTGGAACAAGGAAATACTGAATATTTCTGCTTTACACATTTGAAAAATTGCAGTAAATTATTTTTCTGTTGATAGCCTAATTAATGAAATGATACATTTCTGCTCTAAAAATACTTTTTTTTTCACTGTATTCCCTCAGTCAGCCTTTTATTTAAAAATAACAGTGTTTAAGGAGACCGACAATGGGTCTTTTCATGAATACTAGTGTTTAAAAAGGCCAATTTTGTAACATGGACAGGAACACAGTGGTCTTGTTACCTCTGGCATCCCATTGTTATGTGACTGATTTGTTCTTGATAACTCTGGCTCACTGGATTATGCCATCCTTCCTTTTCACACGGTAAATAACTAATCTGACACGGTTCAACCACCAGTTGTATAAAGCTTAAGTTGCGCAACTGTTAGTTTAGAAGATGCAGTGAACTGTCATTATGCAAAGCAATGCAATCCCTGTTCAAAGCTTTTTTTCAGCCCAGAACTTCCAACTGTCCACAATTTACATGTTTTACATGCTTTGTTTTTTTTGGGATGGAAACAAATTCAAGGAAAACCTGCCTCCTTTGCCCCTATGAGAGGATCTGGTGGCTCTGGGGGCATTTTGCTAGTTTGAGTCCACCTGTTCCCTTAAAGGGACACGTACCTACGAATCAATACAAAGTTCAGTGATCTCAGCGATATCCTACAATGAAACATTCGTATCTGATGAGTCTCTTCCAGGAAGACAATGCCTCGATCCAAAGGGTACAAGAGG
>NW_007577813.1:99837-181879 GCF_000690725.1 Stegastes partitus
AGTGTTCTACACCTCCATCATCAAAACACCAAACTGAGGGAATACAGTTCAACAGACGTAGAGAATCAATACCACGGCGCCGTGAAGCTACTCTAGTGGCTCAGGTTGGTCCAACACCTTACCAAGACCCTTCATGTTTGGTTTTCCTTTAATGTGTCACCCATCTGTGAGTGTGCCAGGTATTTTCTTATGTCAAAACAAAGTACATCACCTCTCGGTGCATTTTGTGAAATGTTTAGGCATTTCACCTGAACAGCGCACCTGAAAAAATAAACCTGGAAATGCCAGAGAGGACAGAGAACTTTGAACACGTTGCCGATTCTAATTCAAAGTCCAGCTGAGAAACTGTGGGTGTTGAATAAGCAACCATGTGGCTCCACAACCGCTTCCGTGGTGCCCTTGAGCAGACACTTAGCCCAGGGTCGAAGACAGTATATCTTCTCATCAGTTCCCAGTTGTAGGAATGCTAAAAATAAACGCTCTGCTGACACTGAGCTGCAGCACTACAAAGGTAGAGGGTGAAAGATTATCTAATTTTCCATGAAAACCTAAATATTTTCATCAAGGTACAGGGTTCTTGGGAAACATGCAACCAGAGTCAGGAGGTATACGGCTCCTGTTTATTTAGCTTGAGGTGGCAAGATAAAGAATGTCACAAGATCAGTATAATACAAGGTGCTTTTATTCGCCAGATAAATGAGTCCATTGACTGATGACCTTGCAGTTTTTTGATACTGCCCCGGAGACATGACACCAAAGGACTCGGGGCGATGGATTACTTTGTTCTTCACACATTTCAGTGCTAGAACATCTTGAAAGGGAGCTCGATGAGATTACAGTGAGATAAAAAGGCACGTATAAAGCAAACGCAGGCAAATAACTATGAGCATGTCTTGATGAGTTTTGATGTATAGCAGATTTAATAGGCAACATGTGCCGCATCAACATTCTCTGCAGTCAGTCATGAAACCACTGAGCTGTAGTGAGGCTTTCACAAATAGAAAAACTGTTTTTTTTTATGTCAAAACAATGGGGAAACCATTGTTTGACTTTGAGGTGCATTTTAACGCCCACAACAGAGGAAAATACACTTCAATACTTCAACTCGTCAAACGGCTGCATTGGAAAATCCAATTATGTGCTCACACGAACCTTGGGGGGAAAGCTGTGTAATTACTTTGTTCGAGTCACATCAAACACAATGTGGAAAACTGTGTTAATTTATTAAAGTCAACAGTGGAACTGTATTTGTTTTCATTACATATTATTAATATAATACCAAGGAAAAGTTTTCCACGCAGCGTGGTACTAGGAACACATGTGCAGCAAATTACACGATTACAAGATGTGGGCAATAACAGCAGCCAAATAATTAATTTGTCACTGGAGTGATGCATCAAAAGAGGGCACACTGGAAACACTCTGGTTTTCCACTGTCTTGTTCAACATTAAGTGTTTGAGGTCCTCCATTAACAGTTTCCATATACTTTGGCTGCATGGTTTCTGAATAATTCCCTTTGATGGTGCAGATGCTCTCACTATACTGTAGGAATCAAGCAAATTAGATCTTAGCATACATTTGATTTAAGTTTTAGACACAATTCTACCATTAAATGTAAAATATTGGGCAGTGAGCCAGCCTGCTTCTTTTGACCTGGCCAAGGTAGCAATCATACCAACTCATACAAACATATTAAAACGCAAATACACAAGATCACACACAAAAATCCACAATATAGAACGCAGCTATTTAAATACAGTGGCCTCACATGAAAAACAACCTGATGCCTCTGTCACTACATTCTTTATGGTGCCCCTAGATTTATCAGTTCTAGTTCTTACTGTGATCATTCCTTCATCATGAGATAAAAAGGGGAAAAACTGTTTTCCCACGATGTGTCAAAAACCAGATTACTGCTGATAACATCTTGAGCTAAGACAGAGAAGGAAGCTTACCTCAAACTTCATTATAAATATACCATCTCTGTTGTCTGCAAGCAGTCAATTATGCCCAAAACACCAAATCATGCAATTGTGAGTAAGTGATCGTGCATTTGGAATTAAACATAGAGTTGCATGTAGACTGAGTGATACACAAAATGGAGGCTGCATGCACATATGTTGCTATAATCAGTCACAGGCAGAAAAGTTGCGTCCACAAGTTTTGTCTTAGCATTGAAAGTGAAGCAAGTTTCATTTCTAAAATAAGATCTTCTCACAAACAACATGACACATTCACAACTGACCTTCAAACGATGCATCATGAATGCTTTTTTGGACTGGATGAGTTATCTTACAGGAGCAAACGCAGTTCAGATATTCATTTGAAGTGGAAAATAATTGTTGTGTTGGAAGTAAAATACATAAAAGAAACACACTGGAAAGTGAAACACAGCATGACTAAAGCTTAGTATTTAGTCGTAAAATTTTTAAAGTAACGGTTTGACATCTTGGTATAAACACTTGATATACTGTTTTATTTTCCTTGTAGAGAGTTACATGAAACTCTAGGAACTGTCTATTTAATATTAAACGCATCTTAGCTCACCATAAAAAAAAACTGGAAAGCGAGGGAAACAACTAGCCTAAGTATGTCCCCTTCAAAAAAAAATCCTCTAAGTCTAAAGCTCGCTAATCATGGCCTCAAATCTTGTTTGTTTGTGCAAAAATGACACATTGTGGTTTTCTACGCAGTCATGTGCTGCAGAAGTTTTTGGCTCGGAGCAGTAACTTCTACTGATTGCCTGGCAACCTCATAGTGAGGATGAGACCGGAGAGAAAGAAGTCACTGTGACTGGCTGACAAATATCGAACTAGTGTCTCCTTTAAGGCCTAATATTTGAAATTTTTTAAATCTAATAACAATACAGAAGAAATGTTGATTTTCAAAAAAGAAAATGTTAAATTGGAGTATGTACTAAATGTGCAATATTTTAAAAATGCGTACTGAACTGGACAGTTGAAAAATACACTTGTTAGTTCTTTTTAGTGGAGAGATTGCCAACAAATCCTTGCTAATTACATTTCTCTACTTGTTGCTTTATCAACATCACTCTAGTTTTAACGAACCCATCCTTGAACTCGAAGGAAGCATTGTTAAACTGCAACGGTTTACAAAATCTCTTCATTTGTGAGCCACAGCATCCATCGTTTCATTCATTTAGCAATATATATTTTTTAAATAGTTGCAATCTGCTGACCACAGTCAATGATAAGTCAAGGAACTCATAGGATGTGCTTCCCTTCTGCCCTGCAGCCAGTGCATGGAAAGAATGGCCCGAAATGCAGGCATCATTTCAACGGTACATTACATAAAAACTGTTTGCTCCTCCGTTTGCATGCACAGGCCAAGAAAAACACGCTACAGCTGGAGGCAGAAAAAGTGGGGGGGTGCAGAGGATACATGTAGCTGACTGACAAAGCACTACGCTCATATGGT
Organism: Stegastes partitus; assembly: GCF_000690725.1. Taxonomy (NCBI): domain Eukaryota; kingdom Metazoa; phylum Chordata; class Actinopteri; family Pomacentridae; genus Stegastes; species Stegastes partitus. Next base: position 103,277 of record NW_007577813.1, read on the forward strand.
TTATATTCAAGAAGGCATCTTTGCACACTCTCAGGATCAAGCAAAGTCATCCCATCACTGTCCACAGCACACTCATAGTACGTGCTCCACGCGGCCTCTTTTCCACTGCAAAAGGAAGACTTCACTAAGAGCGATCAACTGAAGCAGCCGCATGCAGCGGAAAGGAAACTCATGTGGTGGCTTGGCGGCGAGAGAAGCTGTGACTTTCTCACTCTACGGGCTGACTAACTTGTTTTCTTCCATGTGGTGGAGTATGGCTCATGGTTCATTCATAGGTTTTTTTTTACTGTATGAGGCTGTGTCATCATGGAAGGTAGCTGCAGCCTGATTGACACCTGATGCTGCTCAACAGTCAAAGCTTCAGCCGGGCGTGAAATAAAGCTTTACTTGAAATATATTTGGCGCGACAGTCAATTTCAATGTGTACGACAGCGTAGCGATGCGCTTTGGAACTGTTAAACTCATCACACAATGTGAAAATGTTAACTCTCCCCACCCTACGCAGCCAACAGTGCAGCTTTGTATGGACTAGGGTCAGCACAACAACAACGACAGCAATGTATTCTTTGGCTAACATCTCAGGGTACTAAGTCACTTCTCACCCCGAGTGTTACATCTGTATGTTTCAGAGAAGTGTGACCGCTGCAGCCTGGCTGAAGCATAGCTGACTCGTGCTGTAAAATGAGAAACGCAGAGGGTTGAAAAAGTGCCAAGCGTTCATATGCAATTAATTCAGCGCTAGTTTCCTTCTTCTTTTGTAAGCTGAGGGTTGTGTATGCGTCTGATTGCAGCCTATGTGAATTTGTGTGTGTTTATCTACAGTTCGGGTGCAGACAAGGTGGAATCACAACTCTAACCACGGAGCTCAGGTCCACGGCCTGGTCCAGACCGCAGCATGGTAGGAGACTCTACACCTGTCATCCTAGACCCCTGTTCAATCATCAGGAGACTCTAGGAAAGCTATACCGCTTACCCAATTTACATCAACCACAATGACTGATGGTTTCCAGCCAAATCTCCGCCTGGTTTTACAAAACGTCGCTGCGGAGCACTCCAAAGAAAATCCCACAATTATTTCCCCAAGCTTTTGATTATTTGGATCTGGAGAAACAATACTCTTCTGTGGTAATTTGGCCTCAAAACAAAAGCACTGAAGTGAAGTGGAGATAATGGAGGTGAGGTCACTGTTTGGTTACAAGCCACTGTATCCTCAGTGCGGGCCAGGTGGCTTCTGGTATAACGGCCAATTTTATTTACATACGTGACAGACACTGTGTCATCTCTCTATAGCGACAATGTCCTGTACGTATGTGGGTGTTTGCTTGCATGCATCTGTGTATGGATGAGTTTTATATGCATTAGCAGCGTCCAGAGGCCAGGCAGAGAAGAGGAAGGCTGAGTCACAGGATCTAAGGCCTCGCAGGAAGAGAGCAGTGTGATCTAAGACATGCTCGGCCAGGCCCCCGCACACTGCTGATGAGTTATAGCCCCGCTGCGATCCTCCGCCAGCGCCTCCACCCCAAAGATATAGTGCAGTACACACTCCATCTCCCCTTTCTGGCCTGGAGTAGCAGGGGACAGCCGCCAGATTCACCTCCACACGGGGCAAATAAACAGGTGAACCTGGGGGGAATTTACGGGAGATTGATGGCAACTGCACTTTCTCTTGTTCTGGCAGAGCGGGAGGTCAGAAGGTGTGCGTTAATAGCAGGATGTAGGAACGGGCTGCAGTTGCACAACAAAAACATTAATAATTGCTGTGGCTTCTACTGCAGAAAGCGGTCGAGGGAAGCTGCTTGGGGTTTTCGCTTTCTTTACGATAAATAATGCTGACCTGCTTTTACAGATGTTGAACTAGGAGCTTCGCAGAAACAAAAAAATTGCACCTATGCAAAAAGAACTAAGCTAAACACTCAGTCCGGCCAAATTCCAACACTCGAGCTGTCACCTTCTTCAAAACAGACACGCCATAAGGCAATTTCTCTAAACGTTTAAACACACAGACAAGAATAATAGCAAGTGCAGCGTGGAGAAAAGCCATTTGTACGCAGGCACACAGACTGAACAGGCTGTGCTGCTCTGCCGACCACAGCAGATTGGAGAGCAGGAGCAGAGAGAATATGGAAACAGGGAGCGGCTCTGAGGGGAACTAACCAGCAAGTACTGAAGAAAGAGACACAGTGACAAAGGGAGTCATGCTAAGAGGCTGACTGGTCCCCTTGGGTTTAAAAATGCTCAAACCAATCAAACAAAAGTGGAATTGTAGAGGTTTTTTTTTTAGTTTAGCCTGCGGTTCTTTTCATTAGAGAAAACTGTTGCTTAATAAAGGAGTGCTCTATCATTAAAGTGTTTCTTAAGACCTTTTCTTCGTCGTAACTCAAGAGAGTTTCTTGTTGTAGAAACATGTAATTTCACTTCCTCTGCCACCTTCCTATCAGTTTGACAGATCACTCTCGACACTGAAAGACAGGAAAGGCAAACAGTGCTGAGAAAACAGCACAGAATAAGACATTCTGCAACCTGCTCATACTGCAGGGATCAATAATGCCGCGCTGATATGATTGTGTGGAGGCCGTGTGGTCTTCATTGCGGGACACTTGGAAGCATTTTTGGCATGTTAACAGAACTGCTAAGGTCATGAAAATAGCGTTTGATTGCACTAACCTTTTTAGCCTGAGGAAGTCAGAAAAGTGACATTAGTGATTAACTAACAGGCAACTGTTAATATATTGAAGAAGGTAGTGTCCTTGTCATTCAGTCAAGTTTAACTCCTTCTCTTCAGCATTTGTCATGCTTGAGGTCCTTGCGGCGTGCTGAGGTGGTCAGCAAGTGCAGTCAAGGTGGAAAAACTGTTAATGAGTAAATTAATAAGGGAAATGAGATATCCTCCTTCAGCGAACCGTATGATGGCACAGTTACAAATTTATGAATGGAAACAAGTGGAGCCTCTCAGGAAGTACTTCTAAATCACTCCATGTGGTCGGCTTCACAAGGACAAAGTCGCCAGGATCCCTGAGTATTAAATGGTTCTACGTTGCTGCAGCCTACCACTTCAGCATAATCACAGTCAAAGCCCTTTTAACCAGCATTAGCTGAGATTGGAGTGATGCGAGATTATCTCCCACCATGGGCGAAAGTCAAGTATGGTGAAGGACATTTGGGCAACCTAGATGCATAGAATATCCAAAGCCACGCTTGGTGGCGGGAGCAGCCTTCTACTGATGGTTTTGGCAAAAAAAAACATGAGCCGTATAGCGCCCACAACCTCCTCTGTGCCTCATGCAAGGCCTGCCAACAGGGCTGTCCCAGTCTCCCCTGCCCCCTGTCCCTGGAGAGGACCACGCTTCTCCACTCTGTCATTCTGGGACTCTTGTGGCTAGGCCCTGTGTTCTGCCTTGCCACTTTACATTTAAAGGGGAGCGAGGCGGCAGAAATGTGCACTGCAGATGGTAGAAATTACTTAGCTCACTTAACTTCAGAGATATTTTTTTTTCTTTTTCTTCTCTCTCTCTCCCTTTTCCACAAATTACTCCAAGACTGGGGAAATTGATAGATTCCTTGTGCAAGTCGGCTTTTGAGTTGTACATGGAAGACGTTTTTTTTTTTTTTTCAGCAACCCCCTTTGTGATATCAATTTAGCCAATTCCACGGTTTTGGAATACATCGGTGTGTTTGCAAATGGACACTGAAAACCATCTTAGTTTGAAAAAGGCTGCGGCCATTACTGTGTTTTTTAGAACCAATACCAACAGTGAATATTTTGACTCACGGGTGACCTGTTTTTTCTTGAGACGGAGCTGAATGTGCTTTCCAGGAAACGTCTGGCCCCATGTATATCACACATAAAGCCCTGTGCTGTTGGGACGTCCTCTGGGGTGAAATATGTCCGCCAGCTCTATAGGAACATGCAGATGTGGGCTTATACTGACGAAGAGAAGGAGGGAGGGAGATGGTGGTGATTTATTTCCCGTGTGCTTCGGTTAGTGTTGGTCGATGTGAACTGCAGTCTCTCCATTTTCCATCTGCACCCTTCTTTTTTTTTTTGCTATTTTTCTCCTCTCGCTTCTCCTTATAGCTCCGTTCTTCCCTCTTACTTGTTTCTGTAGCTACTTCTCCCCACACTAGCTCTTTACATCGAACCTTAACCCCACATAAAAATCTTAAATAGGAGGGCTGATGAGCACACAATCATTTACTGATGATTGGTTTCCAAAGTTAACCTTTCAGGCCACAAGTGACCTCAGTTTGAAACGCCCAAAGGCAGACACAGAATCATGATGAAAGCACACAAAATGCAAACCAAAGAAAATCGTCTCTACTGTTGCAGCTCAATCTAATTAATCTTGAGGAGGAATGTTGAGCTGATCTTATTTTCTCTGCCAACTGTTACCTTGCATCATGCAAGTGATATTACTCAAAGGTTTTAGAACAATCCAAATCCTTCTGTTTTTATAATACTTTGCTATTTTCCTGTATTTTGTCCAACACAGCCTGTTTCTGACTCAAAAAGGCCTTTGTCTCGCTAATTACAGAGGCAGCTGTACAGACCTCAACCAGAGACTAGGAGTTACGGCACTGACAAAACCAGTGGGGAAACCTGTGGCTGAGGCAGCTGCCTTTCACAGCATTTCCAGCTGGAGTGAAAATGCAGCAACATCCTTAGGACAAGCACTAAAATTAAAGTATTCATAAAACTAACATTTGAGGCAAAGGTTTAATGTTTTTTTTCCATTACCTATGCCAAATCTCTTCAAATTTCCTTCCTCCTGCTAAGCTTTATCATCCCCCTTTGATAGAGAGAGAAACTTTCAAGTGATGCCAAGCTACACTGTAAATCCTCCATTTATATCAAACATGTCCACAGCCAACATTCACCAGAAGATTCTATTGTGTTATTGTAAGCTATTAAATACAGTCCTATAAAGGCTGAAAGCTAAACTGTCTTGACCACACAATTAGCATTACAGCATCCATCAAAATCTGTCAAATACACTACCAAAGCAAGTGTCTCTAGCCTCAAATATTTCAGTTTCCTAACAGTCTAATCCCACCCATACCAAGCAACATCACATCATCCTCCAAAAATGCCTGGGTGAAAAGGAATGTTCTGTTGCTGGCTGGCTGTCCAGGCTGACCAGCTGGCTAACTGGGAGTCATTCTCAGAGAGTCGTGAACTTTTGTCCCACCACTGCTCCCTTGCTGGCTGCACGAGAGGACTTGGGCGACACCAAACAGGAAACTCTCAACAAGTGGAAGCTATGGATGTTTATCTCGCGCCATTCATCAAGCCCCCAAAACCAGACAGAGAAGTCAGGACCCAGATAGTGAAACAAGGCTGTCCCAGCTTGGAGCAGCATGCAGCCACAGCGGGGCCGTCAAAGGGCCATCATGGGTTAGATCTGGGCTTGACGGTACCCGACTGGGGGTGGTCTCCACCGCCAAATGACTGGCTCCCCTCATCCTTTCTCACAGTCTTCAAGGAGTCTGGCGTAGAGTTGATAGTCTTGTGCCAAGTGGTGACACGAAAAAAAAAGCTAGATTTTCAAGTATTCATCAGATTGTAGGAGGAGTGACCGCAATAGCTGCGCTAAGACTGAAGCTATCAAGATCAAGTTGCCTCAGTCTAAGGTTGACCTTTGCCACTAAAGTTGGTTTTCGTAGTTCAAACCACAACTATCAAAACCACCTTCGGATCAGCACAGAGAACAGAGAGAGAAAGCAAATCTATTCCGTGGAAGCTGGCCAAGTCATGTGGTTGAGTCTTTAGCAGGAAGAGGAATGAGCCGTACAAAATCTATACAATACACAGCTATTACAACAGGCTGCATGACTCTCTGTCAAACAATGAGACCGATTCAAAACTGAAGGGTTAAGGAAAGATACGAAGTGTCAACCTTGGAGGCATGACACATTATACACATTAAAGAGAGCACACGCAAACATCTGGAAGTTTTACAGCTGTCCAACCACATCTAGACTGCATCTGCTATGGCATAAAGCCTTGTATCCATGCAAATAGCAAAGTACTTTCTATACAAAGAGGGACTGAAAATTGGACATGAGCTAGTTTGTTATGATGTTGTTGTCGAAAGACCTCAGACATCAGTTTGGCAAGCGAGTGAAGGAAGAAGCCCCAAAGACAAAAAACACCAAATGTATTAACAGGAAAACTGCAGCAAAGTTTACCATAAAAACAAGTTTTTGTCCTAAAGCTATAGTCACAAGCTTTAGGAAGATATCGAAAGAATGCGAGTGCAGATTTTTAGATAGCAATACCATAGCAACAATAGCAGCAGGGGCAGCAATAAATCATAAGAGTCTGCACACAGCAAAACAGTTAACCTAAAGTGCTATACACTGGAGTTAAAGCACAACGCGTACTCATCAGCGTGTATAATACCCGTGTCTATATATGTAGTGGTTACTGCAGTTGTATTGCTGCAGACTCTGGAGACAAAGAGCAAACTCAATACCTCTCTTTGAAGGCCATGGGCCCATCTCAGAATCAACCGCATTTTATACTCTTATGTCACATAAAAGAGGATTTAGAGGTTGTATTTCAAGACTAGTCAAGATTACAACTGTGAAATCATAGCACTAAATCGCCTGTGTGTATTGTGAGATTCATTTAATAGCATTCTTATATATAGAAGCAAAACTCCCTGTTTCAAATGCAACCAATAATTTGAAGTTTACGGTCCTGTCAACGACTGTCAACCCTCTCCGCCCCATTTCACACGCACTTCACCCCTCATCCAGCGAGATATAGTGAATATTAGCCATACATATTAGCAACCTATGTATAGACTGTATGTTTCAGGGCAGTGGTTTTATTGGTGGAATACAATAGTGTGTGTGTTCCATATTTTATCGTACATCTGTCATGCCGTGCAGGACTTTCAGTGGTCTTGTCCTGGTTTTGACTTTGTCTCAACCACTCAAAGTTTTGTTCTTGGTCTCTAGTCTAAGTCACGACTTGGTCTTGGATAAAGTGGTTACATCAACAAATTTGTTGCTCAATTGTAATCTGAGATCTCGTCAGCATCTAAGGCGGGACTCCTGTTAGCACCTTGCTTTGACTGTAAAATCTGCTTTACCAATCTGTAAGGTGAGTAAGAGGTAGTCGTTGGCTGCGCAAAGGGAAAAACCCAGATCAGAGACAAGGCACAATGGGGGGACTTGGACTTCTAACATGCCTGAAAGCACCTTGGAATCCAATTAAAGGAAGCTGCTGGGAAAAGTGCATCTGGGTTGCTGCTTTTGCCCTGCTGGCACAGTGACCCAGACCCAGATAATCAGCAGGAAGATGGACCGGTTGCACAGCCACTGTAACACAAGGTTGAAGGCTAACAAGATATCACCACGGTTTATATCGCGGTTTAACATGCAACTTAATCCCATGCTGAAAATTCACGACAGCTGACACAGCAGAAAACCTGACACTGATGTGCACAGCTTTAAGTTGGGGATAAGCATCTCTGTTTGCTACATGGCTGAGTGGTGAGTCACTTAGTGGAGCAGGCCAGCTCTCAGCGGAGGAAACAGCACCACAGAGGGGGGAATACACTTCCATCCAGACTCTATCTCCATGCAGATATTACCACATAAAGTTTAAAGCTTTTTCCTGCCTTGCCTCTGCTGACAGACACCTGAAGTTCTGCTGACTGGAGACATCCTGGGACGACTGTCAGCGGCTAAGCGAGCTCGGGTCAGAGATCCTCAGCTGGGAAAGTTGGCCGGGACGAGTGGACTTTTGCAAAAGGCTCACCACTGTCATGCATGTTTTAGAACAAGAAGTGAGGCAGGGATGGACTGAAAGCACACAAGGCCTACAGTCATATTTTCCATTGATATCAAAGCCATATGGCTGGATTTCATGAAATAGTTGAGGCAGTACACTGCATTTGGCAGTGTTTAATAGAAGAAATGCACAATAATGTGGATGAAAAGGCTGAGTATGTTCTGTGCTGGTGTACTGTATATTATGTTAAAAGAACATACAGCATGTGCAGATGTTTATTGTGTACATGGCTTTTTTTAAATGGAGTTCCCATGACTGTGGGCCATAAAACATATAATTTCCTGCCACATCTTATCAGATGCCATACCATCTTTAGACAAATATATGAGATACACAGTAACAAACTGCACAATAGCAATAGGTGATCCTGATCTCATCTTGGCAGGTTATCAGCAGCACCCACTCGCCACGAATCCACTGCGCCGATTTTCTTTATGAGTTGTCTTTAAAGCATCACATTTCCCACCCTTTTCCTGTTACAGAATTCTTGCGACTATGCCAATATGTTACAGGATCCATGTAAATATGCGCAGTGATGAGATTTTCTGCTCTGTGGACCAGAACTGTTCATAACTAGCTAGTGAGAATCAGCAGACCTCGTAAAGAACAACAACATTACCCTGCTCCTCTGGAATGTCAAATTGGACAACATGGAAGCAAAGGACACAGGCTCAATACAGACAGCTCCTTCGCTATCTTCCATTTATTGTTCGACGCCTGTTTGCTACGTTTTTTTCCCTCTTTATTTTAATTATCATCCTCTCCAGCACCAGCACAGTCCTGACCTACCTAGCTGTTCACATTCTAGTGGCTGATGAAAGTGCTTTGCTTAATCGCCCTCTTTTTATTTAGATAATTAGAGACGCAAATAGAGTAATCATCATTATTCACAAAAGGTTAAAAAAAAAAAACTGCAATACGTGGATACACACAGAAGCCATTTCATTATTCCATCGGGCTTTGCACACCATTAATCTCACACAACTATGAAGTACAGTATGCATTCATGGGCTCATAGAAGGTCTGTAAGAGGTTTACAGCACTTACATATGTTTAGAAGTACTGCATATTTAACAATGGATATTATTAACTTTCAATTTAATTTGAAATATTCCACTGTATTACTTTGCAAATGTACTGTTAAATTTCATTCTCCAGTTTATGTGAAGTTTTTGATCTCATTCCGTATTCGTAGTCCAATGAAAACATGTTTTTCTGACAAAGAACCCCGCTTCATATAAAAGGCATAACATGTGGTGGTGTAGCTTTACAATGTCTATTATATAGGGCTGCTTCAAATTAAAAGCAAAAATTAAAATGTTTTACGCTCACTCTTACTTTGTGCATTTTAAACAGCCGCACACACACACACACACACACACACACACAAACCATGATCAGCGCTTCCCTAAAACGAACGACGACCGTCAAATTGAAGCTGGCGCCATTGATTTGCACTTCTCGCACGACCAAATACGAGAAGGCAAACGATGTTGAATGATGCAGCCTGTTCTTGTCTTTAAAGCCGCTTCTCATGCCGAGGCTACACTCCAGTGTCATTACAACGCATTACCACTGTCATGGAAAATAAAGCAGGTCCAGCATACATAAGAAGCACAAAACCACTGTGTAGTTTTGTACACGCGCGTGCACATGAGTTGGCGTGCGTGCATCTTCCTCGTGTCCAGTAACATCACACCACAATGTAAATAACTGGCACTGCTAGACTGTGTCGTGTAACTGGAGGAGCATCAGCGCTGTCGTGTGCATGCTTCTGCGGTGTTTGACTCATTTTGAGGCACATGGCCCAGATGTCCGCTTTGGAAAACAAAACCTAAACAGATGAATATGGTAGAAGATGGCAAAACACATGCTGGTGCATCATCGTGTTGGTCCTCTACTGCCTTTGATATTACTGCTAAAGTCTCAAAACAAGGTCATAATAATGGACATGCATATGTTTGTGGAAAACCTTTCACTTCAAAGGAGATTAGAGACAAATTGTTTGAGATGACCTTTACAACTGAGAGCAGAGTGTGAATTACATGAAAGGGAAGTTATGAGATTTCAGATGACACTCCTACCTTCTGATCCACTATGGAGCACACCAGGTCCTTGACAGCCGACAGCGACAGGTCGCTGGCCTCCAGGTTCACCGTCTCTCTGGTCAGTCCGATCTGCAGCAGGAAGGACACCCCATGGAAGGAGCTGCGGGAGTTGGTGGGGCTGGGGGCGCTGTGACTGCCGTTGGACAGTCGCGTGTAGAGCGGTCCGGGTGAGCTGGGCGTCTGGGCGGATGGCGAGGACGGGTGGTGCGGATGGAGAGAGTGGAGGAAGGCTCGAGGTAAGGACGGGGGAGAGAAGGCAGACATTGGGTTTCTTCCAGTTGCGACGTGAAATGCTGAATAGTGGAGAATTCAGTGAGGGCCGGTGGAAAAAAGCACAGCTGGATCCGTGCGGAGCGACTCGTGGTGGGGCGAATCTTTGGTCCTCATCAGTAGTAGTGAGTCAGCACTGTATGCTTTTATTAAAGCGGCATTGTCTTTTGTTTTTTTTTTTTAAATTAAGAGGATGACAACCTATCCACCCACCTGAGCTCACACAGCACACGCTCATTCACTGGATGGGCAGGTGATGGAGGAAAAGTCTCTGAGCGATCCGCAGACTTCTGCAGTAAAATCACTGCAGCAAACTTCATATCCTGGAGTTTTGTTCCTTCTCTTTACTGAAGTCAGTAATCCACTCTGACCACAGGAAGCCTGTCACCGCAAACATACACACAGAGACAAACACACACTGCTATTTTTACAATGAAAAAAAAGTATTCACTAATCAGCAAACAGTGGAGAAAAGTGTATGAATGAATCAGGTACAGAGGGAACACAAATTCATTTAGAAAAACATGCTTCATTTTTTGAAATTCTGCTATATTATTATTAGTGTTGCTTGCACTGTTTTGGTTCTCAGTACTTCCCTATGGTTAGCTTCAAGCTAGCTCACATCACCTACTAGTCAATAAACCATGCTAAGGAGCTACAACCTAAACATTTGTGTATAAAGTCATTATTTTCACCACACTGCTGTACTTGTATGACTGCTGATAAACACATTACAGTCGCCACTACATCGTGCCTTCAATCCAGGGCGCAAAACAATCAATTAAGAGCCTAGAAGACACGTAAAAGTCGACAAAGCGTATCATTTCTGTGTTTACACCGATTCAAACTTCACAAACATCTGGAACCGAGGCTTCCGAACATCTGCACCCCTCCCACTTTCGATTGGCTCGCTGGCAGAACACAACCCGAGTCGAGAAATGCCAGCAAAACAAGTTATACAAGCCCCTGAATTTGCACATTCTCGCTGCACTTTTTTTTCCTTTTTAGTCGCACTTTCAAATCGCTTCTTCGCTTAAAAGTCCGTGTAAAAGGCGAGCGTCGAGAGAAACGTGTGTGAGGCGATACTTTACCTTCACTCTCGGCCGAGGGCGCTTTTCTTTCCATTGTGAGAGGACTGAAGAAACTTTTTAACTCCATCCACTGAGGAAAGCGGAGTCTCAACTTTTTTTTTTTTTTATTCTCCTGCACTTTTTTTCTGTTGGAAGTCCCGCACAGAAGCACAGCGTCGCAGGCTACACATGACGAAGTTGAGTTTTGCGCACTGGCTCGCTCAGACTAACCGTGCCGTCCATTTATTTTTCCTCTTATCTTTTATTCCAGATTGTTAAATTCATGCGCATCTTATTATCCTTTTCCAGCTGTGACTACTCCCCCTGGCTTGACGAGAAAACGAGCGGCGACCGTCGCTGGGGCTTGGAGTCTTTTTATTATCTCCGCATAACTGACTTTCCATGTGTGGGGAGGAAAACTTGAACTACAGTCCCTGTGAAGCAATGGCGCCTCCGCTGGAGCTGCCGGCCAATGCGCATGTGCATTTCTTTTCCGTTATTTCAACTTGGTCATGCCAAGAAGAAGAAAAAAAATAGTTTATTCCACATGACCCGGATCGGTTTGTAATACATTGGTTTCCAAAGTAGGGTACTAGAGTCCTTAAGCATTTATTTTAACAGTTTATATCCCGTGTTAAATGGAGAATAAATAAACTTTATTTCACTTGAATAAATGTACAAAAAAGCAACAAAGAGTGTCTGCAAACTTTCAGTCTCTATTTAATTAAATTTAAACTTGTGGGTACAGGTTTCTACTTCATTTAAAAAGTACTTTTACTGGTGTAGATCATTTTCTCTGCAACTACCTGAACTTCTAAGGACTGGCAGTAAAAAAAAAAAAAAAAAACAGGAAGAAGAACCTGATTTTGCAATGATGCTTACGTGTTATCTAAGTGTCAGCCCACTAATGCGCAGTAGATTACACAAGAGATTTTAGGAACTTGTCCATTGTTGCTCCGTTCAATTCTGCAATTCAGCACTGACATTAAAGACAACTTACCTCTGAAGCCAGATGCCCCGCACACACACCAATAAAAAAAAATCAACAAAAGGTGACAGGATACAGAGTTTATTGACACAATGAGGTTTAAAAATGCATTAATATTGTGGAAATGTGGGGTCTATTCTCTTAGCCCAAGCCATGAGGCCTCCGCTGATGTCTTTTACTGCGATGTTGTCCACTTCTGATCCGCTCATCTTGTCCAGAACCTGCACGGCCTTCTGTGAGTCATTGCCCTGCTTGCAGATCACATAAACTGGAGGAAACCACAGAGAGGACACGATGAGACCGCTGGAGATTTAATATGCATCAGAGGTAACATTTAGAAGACTCAGAAACACCACAAAACCTCAGAACTTGTCTTTTTAGGCTTGTTTATGTAGTTTTTTTTGTAGCTTTTACTGATATTAGATCTATTTATTACTTTTATTTAACCCTCCTATTATATTTGGAGTCAATTTGACCCCATTCAATGTTTAACATCTCTAAATAGGTGGCTGACATAATTTTTTCAGTTCTATTTAAAGGGCTATTTACACATAAACTTGGGCAACAATTTTAATTCTGATCATTTTCTGGGGGTTTAAATTGATGGGGTCAAATTGAACCCAAGGATAAAAGATGTCAGTAAATGTAAAGGTAATAGGAGGGTTAAAATATTCAATACAATGTTTACATTTAAGTCTGTTCCCTTTTTTGTTGTTGTTATAAAGCACTTTCAGTCACATTTGCTTTGTGTGGACTGTGCTATTCACATGAAGTTGTAATCCTAATCACAACATCATTACTGAAGGACCACAGCCTCCATACAAGAGTCTGACTAGTTCATTAAATACAATCAGGTCAAAGTTTGAAATCAAGACGGTGTAAAGTGTCGAGCTAAAACTACACAAAGCTAAATTTAGCTGACTGATTAAAGAATACCACCAAAATAACGTTTTGAATGTTAATTTCTCCGCAGCAGGCCAGCTGCTCAGGTTTGACCGTACTTGTTTTGGAAAAGGGGTCACCTAGCAACCCCATTACAACCTGTTAGTAGCCGTCCAAAATAAGCCTGCGGCCCCGGCAGTATGAGACGGCACAGTGGGCCGTGAATATGCACGAGTGACTCGACGTGCCTGTTCATTTCAAACAACATGTACGGAGCCTGAACGGTGTTTTTGCCGCGTTACCTGGAGGCCGGCAGTCACCTGCCATCTGCTGTTTCAATTCGCTGATTCTTTCCTGAAGTAACTGGAGATGTTCACTCTTCCTCTCCTGTAAACTTGAGAGTGGAATATCTGGCAGCAATATAAGCAGAATAATCACACAGAAATGGGAACCAGGAGGATAGGAAAAGAAAGTTGATAACCTATGACAAGGTGATTTTGTGTCTCCATTGCTAAAAGGATACTGAGAGAGGAGGGCAAATGGCATATGTCCACCTCCACAAGAGGGCGCACATCCAGCAAGAGATGGGGCCCCGCGTCGTCCATTATTGATTTATAATCCTAGAATCACATTAAAACAGCCTTTAATGCACATACACTATGAGCCGCTATGATTAGTGTGAGGTGTGGTTACAGTTTTTTGGAAAACGACATTGATTTATATCTTTAGTTAAACAGGGAAACCAAAATTACTCGCAGCAAATGTTGAAACGCTGCCTGGATTTGTAATTGGGGAGTCATATGAACATTTTAACTGCTTTTCCTTAAATCACAGGAAACAAAACTGTTTCTAACTGGAGCCCCTTGCACAATCTCGACTGCACCCCAATCAATCATGATCCCCATCTCTGCGCTTAATGACTCAGCGGGTTTTCAAAGCGCCAATTCTGCAGAAATATAAACAGATGCAATCCACGACCACCGCTCTCGGTGCCAAACAGAACATGTTATTCTTTCCCATAGAAAATCTACAGGCGCATTTTAAGTCATTTCCCATTTGGGGCTGGGTCAGCACTGAGATGTAATCAGTCTATGAATGCACATGAAAACTGAGAAAATTGTGAGTAATCATACAATAAACAGCGCTAAATGCAGGGAGTCACGCAACAACTAACTGTTCTGGAGCATGAATTCCTTACCTGTACTGTGATCCTCTGATCTTTGGACAGGAGGTTAAGTTTGAGGCACTGAAAAGAGAATTTTCCTGTAATTAGGGGATAATTACATGTACTTTGTAAATGTCATATTAATGAAATCCAGTTGATATAAGAAACGCTTCACTGCATTCCAGTGAAAATAGACACAACCTGCCAATATGAGGCCCGCCCCCCCATTGGTTTCTTTTACAACCAACCTTATCAGTGGCAGCAGAGCCACAGAAGGCCTCATAGTCCACCAGTTGGGTCACACTGGGGTTCTCTCCACAAACTGCACAGCCGGGCTGTTTCGGCCGCAGCTTGATCGACCTGAATCTGGCATCTTGAGCGTCGAACATCACCAGCTGCTGGCCGCAGGAAGCTGGCACGCCCAGTCAAGGGAAAGGCTACTTTATCACCGCATTCGTCTGGCACGTCTCCCTCTAGTACGAAACGCCACGGCAACGTTCGGGACTTTTGGTGGAAAAACACTACAACACTTCCTTGGCTGACGCATCGTGGCCAGGTGGTAGCATGTGTATGGCAATGCAACACAAAGGGTGGGATATGGTAAGTCCATTCCCTGTTGTGAGTCTCAGTGTCAGCACTAGAGAACAGTAACCACAACAGCTTCCGGGGGGAAGGGGGGACAATAGCAAATGAATAGTCAGCAGGGTTCCAGAGAATACAGATAAAAATATTTCTGTTTTATCTGACGTACACAAAACACCCATTCAATGTTGATTCATCCCAATGGCTAAGCAAAAAAATGACTCATGACGTGAAGAAACACAATGACCAAGGAAGGAGCTGTGTGTAACAGGGGAGCAAAGAATGAAATAAAAAGGATACAGCCATGTCCAGAGGCAATCTTGAGGACCTCCAAAGCTTGAAAGCAGCCCATTATTCCTGGAACTTAAAGTGGAACAAGTTACAAAAAAGAAGTATTGCTGTTTCCTGTGCTAAGGACTTCTAAGAAAGTTCTGGGACAAGACTCACCCACTCCCAGCACCCCTCCATCAGAGCAGTTGGTCACTGTCTCTGGGGGTGGAGGTAATGGGTACAGACATCTGTAGCAGGGGCCTCCACGGTAGTTATATACTGTCAGCTGCAGACACACATAAATGATATTGCAACTCTCAAGGAGGCTTGCCGCACTGATGAGGGAAAAAGAAGGCTGCTTTCCATCTTACCTGCCCCTCCATTCGCAATGCGCTTGCTGACACGAGAGGCTTGCCGCTGAGCACGCAGGCGTCGTTCACCAGATAGCGAGTGGGGACATTGTCTGAGCAATCAGCCACGATGTCATACATGAGATCAGCAAAGTCAAGGTGTCCTCATACACAGAGTTTATCAGTGTTACAGCTTACTAACAGTTTCCTACCGCATTCCTAAATGCTCTTCATGCAGCATGAGCAATCACAGGCTCGAGTAAGAATTAGCAGATGGCAGCTATAAGATGTATTCCTGATAGACAATTAGCCGGTAGCAGGCCTGCGGAACAGATGTTGGGCTGAGGATACTGTTGAATGAGCTGCACGGCGTTGTCCGACGAGAGCTGCAGGTGGTAGGGGATGCACTCTACGGTGGAATTTAGCCTGCAGACATAAATTCAGAAAAAGCGATTTATTTCCTAAAAAGTCCTGATTTTGTCCTCCGTAATTAGCAGATTTAAATCAAAGAACTTCTGTCAACAGTCATTCTGGTGGTTTGGTTAAATCATTATCAAACCACAAAACTGCAACATGTGAGTTGTGAGTATGACATGGGACCTTAGTCACATGTCTGCCCCGGCTCTTCTCTTCTTTCTAAGCATGGCTGTCTGTCTCAACGATTAAAATAGAGTCCAAAACAAACCACTGTCCCTTAACATTTTCCAAGTCGTAGCTTGTGTCATGCATGTAGCCAAATTTCATTAACATTTAACAACAAAACAAGGAAGCGTGGTGATGTGGTGTGACACGGCAGCTAAACAGTCGATCTGCTGGTCAGAGAAATGACGCCCCCGTGTGGCCGCGTCCGTGCAATGTGTGTGCTAACCACAGTAGGCCCACTGTGAGGTAGAAAGACACCAAAAACAGCTGTCTCTAAAATAACATGTTTACACAATATTTGTAGACTTGGTAGAAATACACAACCAAATATAACTTGTGGTGAGACTGGAGAGCGCCAGCATGAATTACAAACTAACCAATTGGTCACAGAAAGCATATAAATACACCAATTATCATAGTTGCTGAAAATGTACTAATAATATCAAACAGTAACCACTTTGTTCCAATTTGTTTGGGGCTGATTTGGCACAGATGAACAAGGGATCATTTCTTAAATACTTCAAATCGTTGTTCTACAAGTGGTAACTTGTTGCAAGCTACTTGTGATTGCCACATACTGTACACTGGCACTGTACACAGTCCCACACAATGTGTAATTCTGCATACCTTTTAACTGCATTGGCAGCAGACAGAGCCTTGGCCTGGCCCTGGTTCTCCTCCCCATGAAGCACCTGTCTGTGCAGGTTACTGAGCTCCACTTCATCATAGTCTAAGAGGCCAAGGCGCCCTGGGGAGACACGAAATTGAGCGAGTCAGCCAGAAAGACTTTTAAGTAAATGTCTGACTCTGACAGCTATGGCACAGGATGATCATTCCATTAGCAGGGGGTACAGATTGCAAAAAGGGAGCGTTTTGCAGGATTTGCTGGCAGTTTTTAAATTATAAAAGGTGTGTCAGAAAAGTTTCAGGACTGGTGTCACAAAAAATAGATTTCAAATCCAACTACAAGTTTTCCCCTTCCAAGTAATCCCCCTGGAGTCTAACACTCTTTCCCAGCCTTCTCTGCCACGTCGTCATGCACTCCTGGAAGGATTCTTCCGGGATCCTCCACAGCTACGTCCATCTTGATGTTGTCCACGTCTTCAAAACGGTTCCCCTTGATGACCCCCTTGAGCTTGAGGAAGAGGACAAAAATCCCATGGAGCCAGGTGGGGTGAGTAGGGAGGTTGCTCCAGCACAGTGATGTTCTTCTCAGCCAGGAACTGTGGGATGCTCAGGGCGTTGTGAGCAGGCGCGTTGTCATGGTGAAGCAGCCATGACTTGTCCTGCCACAATTCTCACCTCTTCTTGCGCGCTGAACGAAGCAAACACTGTAGGATCTCTTTGTAGATGTGCCGATTGATCGTCTGAAGGGGAAAACTCATAGTTTGTAGTTTGGTTTGAAATATATCTTTTGTGACATCAGTCCTGGAACTTTTCTGACACACCTCGTAAAGTTTAAATGTCATCTTTTCTAACTGTAGGCTCCAACTACAAACTTCTCACAACTCTACAATCACTATCAAACCACATATCCATGGACAACAAAAACAAGGTTAATGACTTAAACAGTTTGGCACGATGTCATGATGTGCATGAATCAACAAGATTACTTACCAATGCCTGCTGCTGCAAGATACTGTGCCAGGGGGCAGCCCAGTCCACCACAGCCCACAATCAGCACTGAAGTCTTGGATAAGTTTAGCTGGCCTGTGGACAATCAAGATTCACTCTGTTGTGGTCAGTCGTGCCATAAATCTCAGTCGACAGGATGCTTATTGCGCTCCGTATCAAAATAACACAGTCTAGCTATTCCTACCTCGCACACCCAGATCAGGCAGAAGGAGCTGTCTGCTGTAGCGCATGATGTCCTCGTTGCTGAGAGCTGGGTTGGATGTCAGCGGGGTTAGAGGCGTCACTTTGTCATGCAGCTCCAGGACGGTGGGATGGCTCTGCCATCACACCAAGGGGATATTATTACACAAAATAAATCAAACATATTTGTAGAGGAGTTTTGAGCTGTGTGGGATCACAGTCTTTAACAATCTACCTAAATAATACAACTGACTAAATAGGTATCACTCTTGGTAAAAGATTTATAATAAGAAAGAAATAAAGTCGTTTCTAGGATGTATATTCGTATTTTCTTTTGCATTTGAGATTTATTTAATCAATTAAATGTTTTTTATTTCGTAAGAAATAGAGCTGCACAATACTGGAAAAAAATGAATATTTTGTTTTTTGGCAAAATGAAAAAATACAGGAATTTGTACCAGATGATTTGAGTAACTGTTTGTGGTGGCTTTGTAGTGCTCATTTAAATGAGCAAACAAATTAGTCGAGTTGCTTTGTGTAGTGGCAACAATTGCAAAACTGTGCTGACAGAGTGCCTGTTTTTGGTCAACATCATCCTTTCAGTAGCCAAAGTATTTCCATAAAACTGATGTTTGTTTCTTTTTGCAACCAGATCTTCCTTTTCAGTGTTTCACTCCAGTTCCTCCCTCATTTTGTGCACAAGTGGAGCCTGCGTGTCAACAAAGTCTGTGTTTTGTGAATAAGAGACAAACTTTAAAAGAACCTTTAAATGGGAGTAAATGATGTTCTATTAGACAGGCTTTTCTTGTAAATTGTAAAGATGAGAATTGTGCAAGTTTTCTTTTTGTATCAAGCAGCAACAAAAAGTAAATTATTAATCTTTGAATGTAGCACTGCATTTACACGTATTTTTTATTTTATTTTATTTTTTCTTATAAGCATGTATGTATTTAATGCGCTAATTTTAACACGCAATGATTTTCTCATGGGTACAGTGTGTTTACTCTGAAGAAGTTAACAGTTTGAAATATTGCTCTCACATGTTTACTACCTTTTTAAGTGCTTATCATTTATCCAACATGACCAAATGTGATATGTGTGTGTCTCCTGATGACGGGGAAAACAGAGGTGAAACGTCTACGCTGTGATTTATTAGGTGTCATGTGTCTCAGCTGTGTTATACGCTGTGGTGGACTGTAACCAGCACATTTGCTCAAGTGTTGTAGTTAAGTACAACTTTGAGGCACTTGCACTATACTTAACTATCTCCATTAGATTCTACTTTATATTTCCGCTCCAAAACATTTCAGTTATCTGATATCCTTGTGTGCTTTTAAGATGGAGGTTTACACAGTGAATGACAATACAAGCTTTTCAATTAAACCCATTATGAAAGATTAAACCTGTGGTTTCTAACTTTGTGGCTTCTGATGTCTTACAAAAAGTAGTGTGTAGTCTGGGTCATACTTCAGATGTCTATGAATTTTGAACAATTCCATCAAATATCCATAATTTTTCTCATATAATTTCTCACATGGTCTCATTAAATAAATAAATGATCCATGCTCAAATGGTCTAACATCTCACCGAATATCTGTGATTAGAGAAAAAGTCTAAAACTGAAAAACTATTTGTGTATCAGTGCTAGTTTTTTTTTGTCTTTCCTGGCCCTAATCTATGGTTTGGGCTGACTCAGGTGACCATAAACCCTTGCTTAGTTATGCTGCTACAGGCTCAGACTGTGGGTAAACATGCAATGATGCACTGAACACCTCGCCACTAGTGTTCTCGTTTTCACTCCCCACAAATTTCTAAGTTACCATTGCATGTCACTAACCTTATGTCCTCTCTCCTACAGGTTGTGTTTTATCCTCTCTGCAAGTATCTCTGGCTCCGGAGATACAGGTTTCTGATCTAAGGCCTCAGGTTTCAACTGAATTGAAAACTGAATCTTTGATTTTGTATGAATAATTCCATAATTTCAGATAAAATAAAATATAAATTAAAGGGATAACACCTCCATTTCCATATTCATGAACTTTTCCTGAAGTAACACTTTTCATGCAGGGCTTTTACTCTATGTGTTGTATTGGTACTTCTATTTGTATTTTTCCTCCACCACTGTTGACATGGCCAATTTACTTTAAACCCTTCCCTAAGTCATACATTATTTGGAGATGACTATTAGGCAGTTCACTCAAAAGCTAGTAAACTGTCTACTACTTTAACATTACTGCCGCAGACTGTGCCGTTATGTTCTATGGCAGACTGACAGCAATGTTTCCTGCCGCTTAGTTGACTGCACCGCCCTACAAAGAAGCTAACGTTGTAGCTGCGCCTTTGAACTGCCCGATAAAAAATGCAGTACATAATTCATACACACACAACAACCGCTTGCAAGTCTTTTGTACCTTTTCCAATTGTGCCAATTTCTTCTTCAGTGCAGCAATCTCCTTTTCTTTCTCCTTGAGCTGAGCCTTCAAACAGCAGACTTCCTGAGCCATAACTACCCGCAGACACAAACAAAACAGCGGCAGTTATAAAAATATAAAATACTTAAAGTTTGCTTCAACTGTGCAACTGCAGCATGTTGACATAGGAAGCACACTGCTCAAACTTCCGCGTTGACCACGTGACAATGACACCACGTGATCGGTGACGTAAAGACGCCGGACGGAGAGGCGCTGTTGGTCGCACTGGAAGCCGAGATTTTAACATGAGAATTGCACCGTTTTTAAAGTTACGTAAAATTATTATACAATTTTTTAGACAGATTAAGTAAGTTTAACCACTTTCTTTCTGTGCCTAACCCATGTTTACATCACAGTGAGCGCAGGCTGGTTTGAGCAGTGGTTCTCAAAATGTTTGTCTTGGAATTAATCTTATTTATAGGATTTATGTTGCTGAAATCAAATGGAAAAAAGTGCCTTGGAAATACTTGCTTTGACATATTTAATTTTATCGTAATTTGTGAGACAGAAACTTAAAATAGTTCAGATGAAGAGATGCTGGTACTCTTGAGGAGAAAAAAAAAAACTTTAAAAAGTCTTACAACACAGCTTAAGTAATAATCAAAGCTGCCTGTGTTGTTGTCCAAAATAAAAATAAAAAAAATCTGTCCATAATGATAGCTTATCTAACCACAGCAACTTACATTAAAACAACACTGTATTATTTCATTGCTACTCTGCTATCTTAACCACTGGCTGATATAGGGGAGTTCTTTATGTAAAACAATGGACGTATAGTTCATGTCCTAATGGGAGTCACATCCTCTAGATTATGTGATGACCCTCCAGATGCAACCTTTAACCTGATTACTCCAATCATAAGGTCCATAATTCCTAAACCCAGATACAGCCTTTGACCTGGGGACTCCAATCATAAACCCATGATGTGGAATATCAGATACCACAAACTAATCATAATTAATGCAGTTATGGGGAAGAATCCACACACACAATAATGCCACTGCTGTAGATATGCTGCTATGAAATTGTAAAAACTGAAAAAATCAAGTGAAAGAAAAATATTTTGGTTTCAGTAAACAGATCTGATCTGCAAAATCTAGCTGTACAATAACATCCTTTAAATCAGCTTTATCAAACTGTATCATGGTATTTTCAAGGTCTTTGACGCATGAATGAAGTGACAGATAGACACAAACACACACACAAAGTATCAAATAAAACGTCCAGACCTAAAAATGCCTCTGTAAAGAAATGCTTACTTAATTATTTAATTGGTCTTAACGGAAATTATTATTTAATATTAGTAGTAGTAGTATTTATTTTTAGTTGTATTTAATTTTTTTTTGTCAGTCAAATGTAAAGCTCTGATTACACCCAGAATCACTAATTAGAAGACATAATGGTCAGTCTGTGTGTGTGACATCCTGTAAATGTGTTGGTTTGTTAGTGAAAACGAACGACTATCAGCGGACTCTGTGGGGTCACTGTGACAGTGTTGTTCAAAAACACCGATGTGGTCTGTGGGAGTGGATGAAGCAACACACACACACACACACACACACACGGTGACGCGCTGTGGCTCAGACAGCCTCGGGTCCTCCCTCCTGCTTTTCACATGATCTGAAAGCTCTCACACAGAGGAGAGACAGGAATGTGGAAAGGAGCGACAACATCGATGGCTGTGCGCGGCCGCACTCCCTCCACGATGCGTTTGTTTTACGCTGTGGCCGTCTGGGTGGCGTTTATCCACCACACCAACGGAGTCCCTTGGACGGAAGAAAAGGTAAACAAACAAATAGGATCTGTTCACATTTTTGTTGTCTGAGGAGACTGTGTTATTGCCAGGCAGTCAGAACTGTATGTTTAGATCATGGGTTTGGAAGTGAAAGCATTTCATAAAACTTGCCATTTGCAGTGTTCTTACCCCTCCAGTGTCAGTGCTTTGCCTCTGATTAGTATGAAAAGACTGATTAATTAATGAGGAATTCATAGTATTTTGTTGTTGTCATTTAAAAGCATCAAATGTTTTTGAATAATTTAGTTAAAATAATTGTCAGTGTGTTCATGCTGTGTTTGTGTGTGAACCCTTTTATAGATGGACATTCCCTACACTCAGGCTGCTGTTATTCCTAAAACATCATAGCTACAAGTTTTCATTTTTTACAGTTAAACATATCGATGTATGTGAAGCATTTTTCCTGGTCTGCCACTAGCCCTTAGTGCTGCTCCTCCACACTGTTGTGTAATTCTCCTGAGATGCACCTGGGTATGCCTGGCCATTCATGCTCCTCATTTATGTTCTCCTCTCCTCTTTGCCTAGTTGCTATGGCAGCACAGTCATCATCATTGATCCTCCAATTGTGGGTCTTGGTATTTATAGACCTTAAGTGGACCCCCTTTTTTAACCCTCTCTGAGCTCGGTGAGCCCCAGCTCTTTGGAAGCCTATATTCAGTCTGTGTGACCACATAATTATACCTTTTGTGCCGGGTGCCTCTGCACTGCAATTACAGGACTGATGCATCCACTGGACTGGGATCTGAACTAAAAAAGAATGTCACTTTGAAGACAACGCTGCGTGCTTTGCGACATGTTTTTCACCAGTTCTGGACATTTTGTAGACAATTAAATGATTGTTCTAACAATGATCAAGTTAATTTTAGGCCTAATCCTTGATTTGATAACCTCAACATGCTTCTGGAAGGCCTGCTACAGGAGAGGATGGAGCAGTGGAGCACACAGACTCGGGGTTTGACCGGTCTCTGATATTTACTGACAGCTTTTTCTCTCCCGCTCACTGTCCCGGTTTGTTACCAGGACAACCGTGGTTCTCAGCAGGTGAACTTTGAGACCAAATGAAAAAGAGCCATGGGATCAGAGGATCAATACGTTTTTTTTAGCCCGTGACTGTAATTTAGATTTCAT
The DNA here is from genome assembly GCF_000690725.1 of Stegastes partitus. NCBI lineage: Eukaryota > Metazoa > Chordata > Actinopteri > Pomacentridae > Stegastes > Stegastes partitus. The sequence continues at coordinate 126,614 of NW_007577813.1, forward strand.
TGAAGTGACGCTTGCAGCTTAAAATTAGAATCCAAACTAGATTTTGAATTGTACGAACCAGATTATTGGCTCCTGTCATGCTCAGGAGGCATTTTGTTTAGCAAAAGAGAGCGATAACAAATGTTCTCCTTGTTCCTGCCTGTGTATTCGCTACAACCGATGCTTCACTAAAGTCGCCTTTGTGTGTATTTGAAGCCATTCAATCAATGTCTTCTCACAGCTCTAATTGGCTCCTGTGTCCCTGGAGGCACCTTTAACAGCTCATATACAGGAGAGCACAGTGTTTCATTTTACAGTGCTACCACAACATCAAATCGATGGTGGCTTTGTTAGACGACAACTCGTGTAATTTCTGAGTAAGTCACATTACAATATGTGACGATGACTAATAAGATTAATTTTCTCCTCAGGCAGCAATCCTGCAACACTCGATATGTAATGGGACAATTATTTCTAATTTATCACAATATGTGTGTGAGTTAAGAAGAAGAAAAACACCCATACAAAGGCTAAATTATGTATCTAATCACTGCAGTGTGCTGCCTGTGTTTGTCACTGTTATTCCGTTTTAATAATCAGCTCTCTGATTTGCCTTTCCCTTTCTCTTGTCTGCACTCTGTGCCATTCTCACCCAGTGAGTTTCTTCTTCTTGACTGCAGGTTGCTTTAAGTTTGGTCACTTTGGCATCGTCACAAGTATTCAAAACTCTACTGAACTGGTCCTGGGAACCTGTTTGGAGTGTCTGCATGTCTTGATAAAAGCACTGATAACTGAGTGCTGCTATTATACATCTTTATTGTGTCTCAAGAGGTTCTGATGTGATATATTGCTGTAGCAATAGTTTGTCCCACTGAAACACTGACATTTGAAATTCCCCTGTTGGGTAACATAATGACTTGTTTCTGGTGAGAGGATGCACTAATGTGTCATTCACATTGTTGCTCAACTTGATCGTTCATAGCAACTCTTCCCCCTGCTTTTATTGAGGAGTTGTTGTTGTGAAACTGAGCCATAACACTAAAGTGAAAACAGGCATTTATAGGTTGCTTAATTAACACTGCAGTGATCTGATTATAGTACAGATGTTTCTATTAACTGAACTGATTCTGTATCATCTTGTGTGTTCCCTCTGGTGCTGTCAAGCTCCATCACAGAGCTGTCACACTAACACAGGATGAGATCCGCACCGCCTTGTCTCACACAGACCTGGAGCAGATGTGGCAGAGGGACCTGAGGCCGCTGCTGGTTATCCGGTACCCAGGATCTAACGGCAGCCGGGCCGTGCAGGAAGTACGTATATTATCTGCCTCCACTCTTAAACCATTTAATTCGGTTTATCGCTCCACCCTAGGATTTATTACAGGCAACATTTATTTACTAACCACGGTAGTTTGTATAAAAAGGTTGGATGAGTGTCTCCTGCAGTAAGACTTGGCAGGCACTGGTTTCTATTTCTCCATCAAGCCCGAAATGGCGTCATCTACTACTTCCTTATTAAACTGGCCCAACAACTTTATTTTACATTCATTCGAGTGACTTGCTATTGCTTGTATGCAAACATTAAGCTTGAGAAAGCTGCTTTTCCTGCAGTTTTTGTGCTGCACACACTTGGACTAAATTAAAACACACATTAAAACATAACATACTTGTACCTATATAAAAGCCCATGAGTACAAAGCACACCGCTATCAAATATAACTTCTTTTTTTTAACTGTTTGTTCTGCTGTATGATCTGATCTCTCAAGATTTGTATGAAAGTTGAAAACACGAATGATATACCTACAACTTGCTATCAGACCACTTTAAAACACAGAAACACTTGTACGTCGATCAGCTGCAACATTTAAACTAAGTGAGAGTTGAACAACATTCATCATCTCATTGGAATGCAATCTGCTGCTGGGAAATATTCAGTCATTCAACCTTCATTCAAGTGGATGTTACTTTGATACGTACCATCCGCCTAAACATTATTGCAGATCAAGCAGATTCCCCACAGCAACAGCAGCCTCTTTCTACAGGACAACACACTCTGCCACACCACATAGAACTGCTCAAAAACGGCTTGAGGAACACGACCAAGAGCCCCAGACATTTACTTAGCTTCCAAACTCCCCAGATGTCAATCCGATCCAGCATCTGTGGGAGGCACTAAGACAAGTCTGTCTAAAACAAGACCTCACCCGACAACCCACAGCACCCAAAGATACTGGTACCAACACCAGAGGACACCCAGAGATGGGTCAGGGCATGGACACAAGTGGGACCTATGCAGTATTCGGCAGATGGTTTTAATACTGTGGCTGATGGGTGTGCGAGTACATAAAACGAGTAACTTTTTTTACCACCACTTGTGAAATATTCTGCGTCGTGATACACCCATGTCCTCTTACAAAATAAAGAATGTTCCTTGTGACATAACAAGACCTAAAAGCATTAATAACTCAGCTTAAGTTGCACTGCTTCAAACTTGTGAGTCTTCCACGTTTCATCTCTTGCCTCAGTACATACATTTCAAAATAATCACAAATTGCTGTCTAATCCTTGATAAGATGGAACAGTTCAAAATCAGGAGTGTTTATTTTCCATAAGTTTAACTGTCACAGACTTGTTTCAGCTATTTGGTAAGGTGGCGATAAATTGAAGAAAACGTCACTTTCGTTTGTGTGTCCACAGCACATCAAAACGACCCTCGGTTCGCTGGGAGCAGGCTGGGAAGTGACGGAGGATAAGTTTATGTCACGAACACCCTATGGCCCTCTGCCCTTCACCAACCTAATTGCCACCCTCAACCCATCAGCAAAGCGCCGCCTGGTCCTCGCGTGTCACTACGACTCCAAATACTACCCGCCGCAGTGGCACGGTAGGGAGTTCTACGGCGCCACTGATTCTGCTGTTCCCTGTGCCATGATGCTGGAGCTGGCACGAGCCCTGGATGAAGAACTGAAAGCTCAGAAGGTACACATGTAACTTAAAGGTACAGCACAGGAATAGGGTAAAACGGTAAATTATGCAGTGTTAGTGATAGGCGTTTAGGTGATACTTTAGTCATTTGGGAGGGTGAAATGTGTGTTTTTGTGGTTGTGGTCAGATCAGACTTGAGTGTGGCTATGAATCACAGGGAGGTCATACAACAACAACACCTGAAAGGTCTGGGAAAAAACGTGTCTAAACTTAGACTCAGCGAATATCAGAAGGTTTTTTTAGCATCTCTCAAGCACTATAGTTTCAAGATGACCTGCGAATCAGTCTCGCAAGGTTTAAAATTCTAATTCTGACTTAAATAATAAGCGCTGTTCTATGGTTTTCCCACAAAGTTCCATCAAATAACGTAAAAAAAGAAAAAGAAACTGCGTTAGTGTGTTTCTCAGTATTTGCATGTTCCACTTCCTGCCTGCAGCACTTTGATGATGAGGTCACAAATGTACGGTTTCATTTTCAAAACGACAAAGTTATTTCCATCAAAACATCTCGGTGCTGCTTTTAACAAACAATACCAGATCATTTGTAATGGGTTACTTCGATACAGATTCCAGTTCCAATTCACAGAAATTACTGGTCCCATGTTTAGTTTAATGAAGAAACACAACACGCAGGACACCAGCATGGCTCATCAATGCATTTTTAATAGTGAAGGACACCAATGAAGCTCTATGGCACTCTATAAAACATACCAAGCTTTGGTTACACCCACTATGCCTCCATCCATCCGTCCAGAAGCTGTACCTGCCTTATCCTGTGGAGGGTTGCAGGTAGGTCAGCTCTGTCACAGCTGACACCGGGTCAGAGGTGGATATCTGGGAAGGTCTCCAATCCATCACGGGACCAACGCAAAGAGACAGACATGTACACTCACACCATACCTACGGCCCGTTTAGAATCACCAATTAACCTAACATGCATGTCTTTGGACTGTGGGAGGAAGCTGGAACACCCAGAGAAAACCATGAGGAAGCATAGGGGGAACATGATTACTATATTTATTGAGATCAATTAATTTTTGGTGTGTTTATGAGAATTGTTTACAGCAAGAAAAAACATATAATTTTAGCTGTTTGAGCAGACATATGATATGTAATAACAGGAAAAGTACAGGTTCAATTATTTGTCATTAATGAAGGCTGTATTCCATTTAGGTGAACCGAGTGCAGGGTCCTGGTGTTGTATATGCTCAGTTATTGGACAGGCCTTCTGTGACACTTAATGGTGCAGATCCATTGTTAATTTTAAGGGGTTGGCCTTTTTTTGTTGTTGTTGCAATGATAAGTCAAACATCTGCTGTGAAAAAGGTACATTGGTTTTGCTAAATAGAGGGAAAAAATGGTAGGTGGGGACCTAAGGGCATTCTCTCAATCTAAATATATGTTTTATATTAGATCCCCTAATTAATTAGTCATCCATGAGCCTGCAACTGTCCACTCTTGAACGCAACAACATAAAACTTCATGTAAACGTGTTTTAAATGTTGCAAATGTTGTTGTTGAGGATTTACCGCAAAACTCCCACCAACAATGTTTAATTGTTCCCCCCAAAACTATTGATGCGCAAGCAAAACATTAGCATTCATGCGGCTCGCTCCTCTGCCCTTTCTCTGCTTCACAGTTGAGCTCAGACGCCTCTCTATTGGGCGGACAGTGACAGTGTCTGTGACGGGGAGATCAGCCAAGGGACATGTTTATCAGACTCAGCTGTCTGTCACAAAGGTCACTGAGGGAATAGGAATCACCGTGAATACAAATACAATAGGTGGCACGGAGGAGGACGCAGATCACGGCTGATGAACCACGAGGCGGATATTGTTAGTTTAGTTTAATAAATGAAACTAATTCGTAAAACTAATACGTGAAAGTAATATTGCAAATCTCAAGCTGCTTTATTGTTGTCTTTAAACCACTAGATGGCAGCAGAACTCTTGAAGTTTCTTGTCACCCCTCATGCAGATCTCCAGTCCAGACCTGACCCTGCAGTTGCTCTTCTTTGACGGAGAGGAGGCTCTGTTCCAGTGGACGTCCACAGACTCCCTGTACGGCTCTCGACACCTGGCCCAGAAGATGGAGATCACCCCCCATCCCGCCGGAGCCACAGACACCAACCAGCTGCACGGCATAGTACGCATCGACTCTACTCATCCTTCCCTGTCCGGACTATCGCGGGATTAGCATAATCGCTTAATCACACTCGAGATCATCCTTTTGTTAGCCCACCTCAATTTCAGCCCAATCTGCTTAGCCCTGAGCTCCTTTTACACACACAGACACCTTGAACAGGGAGGAGCAGTTCTTAAATAGTTTTGTATTTCAAAGAAATCTCAAATCACAAAAGCACCTGTTTTGTTATCCTGGAGGCTTGGAAGGCTTTATATGGAATATCATTAATTATAACATGATGTCATGGTAGCTGCTATCCTATGTTTCTGTATCCCAGCTATGGTGAGATAACGCAACTGTTTATTAACAAATGGAGACATCCTGTGTGCACGGATAGAGATAAAGCAGACAGTATCTTTAAAAAGCTATCTTAAAGTTCTCATGTAGACTGGCAGCTTGTGTGTTGTGTAGATAGTGTGATGTCAGAAGGCCACACAGCAGATTACATGACGTCATCTTCACACCTCAAAACAGAGTGATTCCTATGGGAACAGGCTTTTTTATCCTCAGGCTGCGTAGACAAACTTTCTCACGAGAGCTCACCGACACTGTTCGCCCCTCCCTGCCTCTCCTCCTCCAGGATCTGTTCGTGTTGCTGGACCTGATCGGTGCTCCGAGCCCTCGCTTCGGCAACCAGTTCCCCAGCACGGCGCCCTGGCTCTCCAGACTGCAGGGCATTGGTGAATAATCACAAGGATTTACTACTATTTTGATGCAATATAGGTGTGTCACAAACACGAGTTTGTGACACACCTATATTATTGAAGGCGTGTCACAAACTTGAGTCATGTTCATCATTAGTCATTAATACATTAGTCATCATCATATAGTGGCCAGTGTGGCAACGATGCTGACTTGACTGAACTTTGAAGTTTTGAAATGTAAAACTTCATATCTTAAGTTCAGTCAACTGTGCACTCTCTCAATTATTGCAATCATTACAACTTGCTTTCCTTTTTTTATATTATAATATATTATATATCTATTATATTCTCACTTTGACAAGTTGTTTTTTTATTTGACATTAACCGCCAAATGCTGAATTCATTTCATACTTTAACAGCTTCTGAAGCTGCTTCCGGTTACTTTGTTATATAATACATGTTCATGGGTTGGCAGTAAATTCAACACTTCCTCGTGGTTAGCATTGTTTTCATTATTTTATAAAGGATTGAACACACATTAAATGACCCAGAACAAGTTTTCATTGTGAATGGCTTCGACAAAAGAAGAGTCTCAGGAGAGTTTAAGCCCTCAGACAATGCATTGTGGGAAGTCTGCGAGGATTCTAGGTTGGATTTATTCAACTCATCATTTGAAGTCAAGAGACCTCAAATCAGACAACTAGTGTTTAAAAGTTCTATGAAAAAAACAATGAGACATTTTAGGTTGAACTAACTTAGAATTTGACAAACGTGTGTATTTACATTAACAAGAAACTATCAGTTAATTGTACTAAAATCCTGTTCAATGCTTTACAGTGCATTTTTGCCACACTTTTATCCCTTCTTTCCCTTTAAACTAAACTAACAAATGCACCTTTTCACTCTTTACGCTCAGAAAAACGTCTACACTCGATGAACCTGCTTGCGGATCATCCTGACAGTGTCGAGTATTTCTGGCCCAGTCAGCCTGTGGGCAGCGTACTAGACGATCACGTACCGTTCCTGAACAGAGGTATAACACACCGAGCAACACAACAGCTTTAATTACACTTGTTGCGTTGGCTGATCCTCATCCTGTGCTTCTCTGTCAGGCGTTCGGATCCTCCACCTCATCCCCTCCCCGTTCCCACCCGTGTGGCACACGTTCGACGACAACGAGCAGAACCTGGATCGCGACACCATCGGGAACCTCAACAAGATCCTGCAGGTTTTTGTTCTGGAGTACCTCAACGCCAGACCCACCGTCCCTTCAAACCCGCAAAATGCCCCATAAACCTCTGCTCTTCATCTTTTCTCACTTCATTGTAGTAAAAATCTTCAGGTACTACTTTTTGGACTGAGTGAACACACCTTACTGACTTCTATACATCCTAAATGCTCCTTGGTTTAATGATTAAGATGAGATTAAAACTCAGAGTGCCTACTCCGGAGAACATTTATTTAGACGTGCTTGTTGTCGTCTACATGGGCAAATGCACTTTTATTTTCATGTTTACATCTGAGTAAAGGTTTATATTTTGTCTTATGTGACCAACATGACATGGATTTTCTTCTTTAATGGCTTCAGGAGAGAGGCTAAGACTCCCAACTTAAGCTTTCTCCCCAGCAACAACATCAGCACACAGGATCTTCAGTGTATTTTTCACTACACTGCTCTCTTTATATCAGCCGGAGGCCCTCATTTACACTGTGAGGAGGCATCTGAGTCTTTTTCTGCCTCAAAGAGGGCGAAAAAGAGCAGTGCAGAGTGAAATAAAGAAGTTAGAATGTGATGACACTCTTTACTTGAAAAGTTTTCTGAGCAAGAGTGTAACATATGAAGGCATTGCAAGTCCAAACATGGTGATAATTTTGTTATAAATTGCTTTGGGAACAGTTTAAGCCTGAAAGCACTTGCTTGTAGTCATATAATGACGTCTAGGAATCCCTGATCTGTTATGTTGTGTGAAAAATATAATATGGCCACCCACACAGATGCTCCCAAACATATTGGCGACGCACATGAGATGGTGCCACACTGTGTGTTTGAGCTGCAGAGCATTTCCTCTCCTCCAGTAAATCTGTTCAGTGTTTAGAGAACAAACGCGTCAGTGGCAGGAAGAGGGGGGTTCATTTGTACTAAAGCAACATCTTCAGCTCTTTATATCCTGTCATCTTACGTGGTGAAGTGGATGACTTCCTGTGCTGATGTTTCATGTGCCTGCCTTTGTTTATATGACATTATTAGCCTGAATTTAATGTAGATGCTGGAATAATATACACTGCCAAAACTGGACGTCCTGTATCCTGAGACCGAAATAAATGTTGATTCAGAAAACAAAAGGAGATCATGCTGAGTTTGCTTTTCTTTACACATCTTTGTTTTAGCGCTGAGAGCTGGGGGTAAAGGCGGAGGTTCTCCTCTGAAGCCTGGTTCTTGTGATGATCTAAAGCATGAGGAAGCGTGATACTTTTCTGTAATTTTTGCCTGAATAACCAATTATGTTCTCCTAGTTTTGCCTCATGCGCTCCCTCCTCTCTGAGACCAAACACGCTTTCCATCCATCCATCTCACCCCGACAACAATCCCATGACTCCCTTAATCCTATCAGGAGGCCCTCCCCTGAATTCCACACCACCTAAATCCCCTTTAGTCCAGACCACTCCCATGAAAAGCGTACATAGTGTTGAGCCCATTTGTTGCTGGGAGAAATGTTTGTGATGCCTGGTAACAATTTATACCAAGATGCTGTCCATGTTGTCTTAAAAGAGATTAAAATTGTGACTACATGAGGGCCATTAGTTACGCAGATTACAACATGTTGCATGTGTGTGATGTGTAGTTTCCACCAAAAAAGCCTTCAGTGACTGGCTTTATAGAAACCCCATTACTTTGATCTTGATTTTATACTTTGCTGATTACACTCTTCTTCAAGCAATTTTTCTTTTCTTTTTTTTTGCATTATGTGTTATTTTGCACAGATTTTCTATAAAATCTTACTTCAGGCGTTTTACCTGTCAGTCAACAACAAAATTCCTCAAAAATCGTAAAGAAAATATCCTTCTTTTACTTCAACCCAAAGAAAGGACTTTTACTTCTTCACACAATATCTTAATTCAGTTCAACAACAAGGAAGCCGGCAAGTTCAAGCAAGGAAGAGAAGGAGAGCCAAAACTAAAGTTGTATAATGCTGTGTTGTGGCTTCCAGCATGTCTGTGACAGCAAATTGATGCATGCCGAAGTTTAATAACAGCAGAGCTTTAATCTGCAGCTGATTACAGTGCAGAGCACACAACAGCTTCCAGCTGCACAATAGGGGAGTGATGGGTAGGGCCGGGACGCTCTCACATGCAAGGTGTGTTTCAGACAAAACAATGAGCGAGCAAGGTTACTTTCTCTGTAGGGTTGCTTGACTTTGAAAGCAGACTTTATAAACTGCAAAACTTTACAAAGCCTCATGACAAAGGCATATAAGTAAAACTTGAAACAGTTCCAGCACCACACAGGCATATAGTAGCGGCACCAAAACTTTGTCAACCTAAGAGGTCCTTTTTTTTAATGTATATTCTCCCTGACCGCTATTTTTTAAGCACAGATTCTGCGTAATGTGACCTTTATGTTTTCTATTCATTTGCGTAGCAGCCACCTGTTGCAGCGCCGTAAACCCACAGTACCAGCTGCTCTCAGCGATGCAAGTCTGATTCAAGTTACATAGTATGGATCTCTGTATTAGTCATGACCACGGAAGTAAAGCTTTGTTTGGGCATGCATGAACTGATGATACACGATGATGAATGCATTGATAATACACCGCTTATTGTCACTGTCACTAGGGGGAAAAAACACCAAACAAAAGGATTTAAAGGAGTTCCTTCAACACACCCTAAAACATATTTTTTTCTGCATTCTAACTGTCTCACACCTTTTTGGACTGATTTTAGGCAAACAATTAAGACAATAGTACATTTTAAATTGCTTTCTTAATTGTGAATTGATTCTCCACTGTGATTGGAACCTGTGAACCAGTTTTATTGGATAGATTATGCTTTCTAGGTGAGTTCATCTGAAGGGTTATTGTAAGAACTTGTGTGTGGGGTCTACTGTAAAGCAGATTACAACTACATGAAGTGCAAAAGAGCAAGTTACCAATAGAGAGCAGTGGTGAGTCATGTTCAGCTCAGTGGAAGGAACAAGTGTTTACTGCTTCTGTTGTTTTTCTCACATGATATTCACATTGTATCTTGTTGACTGCAAATATGATTGAACAAATTTAGCTAATGTCACACTCATGCCTAGTAAGTAAGGCATCAGCATTGTGTTATTACATTCATGAATGCAGACAGATGAAACCAGTTTTATGCACAGATATTCAACCATTTAAACTCAGCTGACAGATTTACAGTAGAGTAATCTCTGTGTGTTCTTGCACAACTCATTTTGCAGGAGCAACATAATGTAAACTGGGCAACACACTGTTTGTCATATCCACGCCTCCACTTTCAAATGAGGGCGGCGAACACACTGAAACTACCTACAATACACGCTGCGTTCCATGGCTCTCTGTAAACTCCAGTTTCGGCGTCCCAAAGGCGGTAAATATTACTGATTAATAAACGTTTAGATGGTTTTGGATAGAAAGAGTTTTCAAATTAGCTGTTAGAAAATCAATCGAAAAGGATTTATTATGACAAAGGAGGGGGAAGTCAACACTGGATTAATTAGTTTTGATAAACATATACTATTTTGAAGGTATCTACGTGAAATCATTTAAAATAAAATATTGCTAAAATAAATATATCATAAGCTATGGCATTCTATGAAATCATGGATATCTGAGTGAGGCACGTCATCTCAACGATTGCTGGTTCGTGATTTAGTGCGCAGGTTGTGATTTCTCCCAGTATTTCCGGTCGCCCCTGAACGCATCATAAATCCCAGGCCGGGCGGTGAGGAGCTGTGGGGGATTTCAGTCCAGCCTCCAGTCACTCAGTCATCATGCGGGTGTCCACAGGAGTTTAGAGAGTGAACTTCAACACACACGGACAGCGCCGAGCTGCTGCGAAGAATGTGACAGAAAACATTTTTTTTTAATTTCCACATCAACGTCGCTTCATTTTGGTTTATTATTTTTTGTTGTTGTCTCTGATATTTGTCCTGCGGGAAGACATGGAGCCGATAACCAAGTGGACGCCGAAGCAAGTTGTCGACTGGATGAAAGGTGAGTCCGAAGAAGCACTTTGTGTGTTATTTACATTTTTATTTTTCAAATATTAGCGACTCCAAACGCTCCTCTGGTTTTTTGCTCTCGTCGGTATTTTCCAGCCGGTTTCGTTGAAACTGCTCCTGTGTGACAACATACCTCCACCGAGCCGTTTAACAATGGCTCTGCGTTTTCACTTACAGATGTTAGCAAAGTGTCACTTAGCTAGCTGGGTGAACCTGCCTGCTTAAGATAATGCTTTAAACTACATTTTTTAATGGGATTTACACACAGTTATATTTATTAGTTTTATTAAACACCACACTATATTTAAATACTTGTTTAATTCAGTCCCAAATATGTTAGTTTTCTAAAGTTTTTAAGTCATAAATCTCCAAGTCAGTAATACAGACTTGGAGGTTAGCCCAAGGGTCTCCAATCTAAAACCAGTTTCGCTGTGAATGAGTCACAGCCTGTACTTCATTATCTATTACTGATGTATACTTATTGTTCTGTGGACCCCAGTTTTAAAATCACTGTGCCAAACTTTTATTGATTCGAGTGGTTTCAGTCACTTTCTGCTTCTTAGGATGTGTCCCTATTAATATCCTCCTTTTTTCGTGCTCTCTCAGAGGAATGTTAGCTATGATCGTGACATCACTTCACTTTGAAGCTCTCCTCAGTCACAGCGTAGGTATGCCAGGCGAGGGATGTGGTATGTGGAGCATTGTTTGAAATAGTTGCAGTGATATTATTCCAAACACGGAGGCAAGTGAAGTTTGTGTGTACATCATACAGCAAAGTGAGTCATGCCTTGTTTATGTGACCAGTGGTGGGACGGAACTCTCTCTGAAGGACTTTTGGAAACTTTCCCAAAGCAAAACTAAGGTGATTTCCATGATAGACTCCTAATGTGTAACTCATCCCAAGCTCTATTTTTTAAAATAACTATTACAAGTGAAGTGGCACATTAACTGCTGATTAAGGCGCCTGCCGGTGCGCGTCTATAGCTGGGAGTTAAAGGGGATTGCGGAGGGGTTAGTTTCCTCGTGTCCTGTGAAAAGAGCCCAGCCAGGGCAAACATGGATGGAGGATTAGTTGTCTATACAGGCCCCATGGCTGTCAATCTCCTGAAAACCTGACTCAGCAGTTGTCTCTGTAGGTCCTAACCATTGGATTTGCAGACTCCTGCAAACACAGTGAAAGTGAAGAACTCATGGGAACGTTCCATCCACACATTTCACATAAAAACACTGGATGCTGAAGAAGGGGTCGACTGGCTCGAGACAATTCAAACCAAATTATAGGTCGTGGGTAAATGCTAGGTTGTCCTGTCATTGTTGACATGTTTAGACTTATTTAGAAGCGGTTATTGAAGTTTCGTCTTTACACTTGAGATTTAGCAAAAGTGGATGATGCAGGCTTTTGAGTCCAGCCCCGAAATCTTGCTTCCCTCATTGTGGTCTGGCTTGGCTAAATAACCATTTGCTTTAGTTAGAGGTGTTGTCAGTGAGTGTACACTACAATTACTTTGCAAGCGAGTGGATCTGCCTTTAAGCAGCCAGAGCCACTAAACAAATGAAGTAAATTTCAAAATGCAGCGCTTGCTTTTTGATGTCATTTAAACCATTTCAATGGATTGGTCCTGCTTCCAGCTGCGCAACGCAAGTCTCAGCGGATGTTGTCAAGAAAAGACTTGGTGTTGTCCTCGCTGACCGCTGCACAGTCCACAGCCACATCATAGCATGTAACCACTGATGCTGTTTGACTAAAGAATAACATCTTGTAATCCTTTCATACCTAAGCCAAGCAGCATTAAACTGAAATAAAAACCTGTGTCAAGAGCTGGGTCGTGGCCTCATGTTGACCTGATCACACCAACGGCAAACACGAGCGTTTGTAGAGTTGTTGTGCGTGTGAGACAGAAGTCGTATTACAGTACCTGGAAGCAATGCATGTAGGCCTTTGCTCTTGTTTGCCCCGGGTTGTTTTCCTCAGTAGGACAAGGACTGGCTCTTGTGTATTGACTGTTCTTAATCACTTGCATTGTTACAGGAGATCAAGTGGCGGTTGGTGGATGTTTATTGCCAGTGAAAGGGCGTTTGATTCTTGCCATTTAAACACTGTCGTGTTTTTGTTTGGGGACTGAAGATGCCCTGAAGCACATTTCCTTCAGCATAAGCTCTGATCTTCCAGCTGGACCTGTGGTGTCGTGTGATTGGTATGCCATATGTCATGTGTGGGACTGCTCACCCTGGGGGAAATATGCACTTTGGTAATGAGAGGACAGAGGGTAGGACACAATGTATTTTCAGGCAACACTTTTTTTTTTTTTTAGCATTTTGTGACGCTTTACAAATTAAATTAGGGTTAGACTTGAGTGACTGCGTCCAGTGACATTAATACAGTGACCCACATACCCATGTTCGCAAAGTCAAAAGTTTAAATCAGATGCTGCAAGTCATTTTCCAAATATAGTCCTGAATCCACATGCTTGAGTTGAGAAGGGTTGGCAACATTCAGGGAATGTTTAGCTCCGACTCAGCTGAATAGTTTCTCATTCACCAAATGCACTTTTTTTTTTTTTAACTCCCCACTTGTCCACTTTGTAGTTACTGGGGCTGTGACTTCCAGCTTTTAACAAGGCATCCCAGACATGTAAACCTGTGCAACTACTGTCTGACTGCATGGCTTTTGTCCAATTCTTCAACAGGTCCAGGCTTTGCAGTTCAGCACACACTGGATGGCGGCCAGCCTTTTCTATACTTATATACCGGCCTAATCAAGTTTCAAAGTTCTGAATGTGGAAAGGTTTTAGGCATGTGAATTTAAGTGATGGGTTTATTTTAAGCAAGAGGTCATGATTAAAGTGGCCATCTATCAGCTAACCCTTTCAGACCCTGTTTGCTGCACATTTGTGTCTTGTGCGTGACCATCACCCACAGCTACAAGTCTGGCCCGAACGCTTCGATGCACACTGAATACATTGAACCCCATGTTCAAGGGTGTTTGATGTCATGTGGGTGGAAACAGTAGTAGCGAGGGTGTGTGGGTGAGCCTGTACCATGCCTCTCAAGTAGCACCAAGGTGCCAAGTAGGCAATTAGCTTGTCAGTGAGGCGACAAACACGGGCTCAGTGTGCTTTTGTCTTTGACCAAGTATGTGCCTGGAAAAATAACAGGAATGTGTTTGAGTCAATACATATGCTGAGTGACTCTACTGATGGGTGCATTTAGTCGCCTTATCTGTATAGATGATAGCAAGGTGTGGGCAATGACGGCTAATGATCCTTATCTGGCTATAACACAGACTTCCTAAACAGCAATGTGAGCAGACGCTGTGCAGACACCTCACCCTTATTAAGGAATCCGCTTCCTCTCTTGTAGTGCTGGCTCTATCGGGCAAGTGGAGTTCTATGTTTGGATAACCACCACAGGCATCATTAATCCATTTTAGCAACCCTTATGCTGCAGAGGCTGTGTGTCTATGCATCAGGGAGAACAGGTGTCAAATTAATCCAAACAAGTTCTCTAAGAACAGCGGAAATCTGTATGCCCCTTCGAGCAGCCTCACTTACAACAGGAAGTCACGAGGTGAAACCATTTATCCAGCTGAACGCCTTTCTTCCGTCAAAGTTTAAACTCATTTCTTTTGTCAATAACGAGTTTCCAGTCACGAATTCGTGCGGCTTTTAAAATTGACCTATTGTGTTCCATTGATGGGAAGCTAACTGTGTTGCTTTTCCATAGAGAATTGCCTTTAGAGTTTAGGGGAAGTGCTGTAAGAGGATTCCCCCTGGGGAGAGGTTACTGAAAGGCATTGCTGGGGTTTCGTCGCTGTTGAACCCTCCGCGGCCTGTTTCTCACACGGCTGAGCGTCCCAGCCTTATAGCCCGAGGAGCTCCAGCATATGGGGACTTCTCGAAAAGTCATCAATTGTTAATGGGACTGTTCTAATGTAGCGTTGAAGAGACAAAGACCAAACAAGACTATGCATTTTAATCAACGATGGAGTTTTCACACATTGGTTAAAAGTTGCTTTCCACTTAAGCTTCAACACCATCTGGAGAAGGAGTACGCAATAATCGATTTCAAATCAAAATTGCAGTTTGAAACGATGCAATCAGCAAGTTGCACAGGCTACAATTTAGCACATACATTCTGCAGCGCATGTAACTCAGGGTTTATTAACTTTATATTATCACTTTTTTAAATTGGTCGCAGAATGTGCAGTACTTTGGTACTCTGAGCCATGAATGACCTACATATTTCAGTGTAAGACATTGTTCACAGAAAGGTCCTATGAATTTGCATAATTTAATTTATTTTTATTTCATTTATTTAACTCACAGTTGCAGCTTTTGGGATAATCGTTCTATCTTCTATGCCGCTCAATCACAACATGCTGTAAGCAGTTCAAATCATTACGTTTTAATCTTACAGTTTTGATTGTATCTCATGTGGGTATGCTGCATCTCATGAAATCTATTACACAGTGACTATTGAAACAAAGCATTACTTTAAATGATAATGCAAATTGCAGTATCTGCCAGAAAAATAACAACTGTTTCTCCCTAAACCATTCAGCCCTAGTTCAGACAGTTCAAAGGAATGATCTTTCATGTGTACATTTTATAGGCGTGCTGATTTTTATCAGCAAACCAAAGTCAGTTTTCATTTGCATATATATCTAACAGGTTTTCTCACATTGCCAGCAGAGGTGACTGAGTGTCACCTTATACCCTAGCCAACCTGGGCTAGACCAGTTTGCTTTTCATTCAAATCTAAAATGTGCATTGCAAATCTCCCAGATGATCTCAGCTTAGTAGAACCTGCAAGCCATTTGGCCTCGGTCTTCCCTAAGAGCATTGGCCTGTAAAGTGCCGTGCTTAAGTCATGGAAGTGAAAGCTCCAACCTGAGGTGGTGCAGTGGGCGAAAGTGTAAGTGCAGGTCACATGTTGGCTGACCTCCAATGCAGGGATGTCAAGCGTATGCCCATGCTGACTGGTATGTAATAGGAATGCCTATATGCACAATCTTGGAGCGCATGTAGGCACAAGGTTTCAATAAATTAAAGTCTTAGCCGCACCAGTTCCATGCTTGTGCAGTGATTCCAACTCAAAAGAAAAAAAAGGAAGTGTGAGGCTGCGTTGATATTGCTATCAAAGCACTGCTAATGTATTTATGCTCAAATAACCACAGAACATGAATGGAATGTGGTAACTGCTGTTTTTTTTTCTTCCACCAAACCAAACCAGCAGCTCTGTGAATGAGCAGTCAAAACAGGTCACACATGTCCTTTGTTGCATTTGGGGCCACCAGTTGCTTTTAACGGATTTAAAATCCAGAAGCCAGTCAGGATGATGGTCCCTCTCGCCGACCAAATGCACACAGAGCTCTTTCACTCCGCCACCTGCTCACACTGTAATGGAGTGTAATGTCATTATGAATATGAAGTGAGAGTAGTTTTATGAACTGTTACCCACTTTTGAGTTTAGCTGGGCACTTGGGCAAGTGCCAAATCAGAGCTTGTTCAGAACATGTCCAGACTTGTAGACCTTTTCTCAGTCCTCCACAGAGACTGACTGGATTCCTGTGTAGCAGTTCTCACAGTTTAAAATTGCCATCCCTGTAGGAGGTACAATCTTATGACTAAACAATTAAATATTTTGCTTACTTTCATTTTGCATTTTCTGTTTGTATTTGCATAATAACTCTGCGCAGGTGTCACATTAATATACCACACGGAACGATTGTAGGTCTCACGTGCTTATATTTGTGTTTTCACTTGCCTGTGATCTCTGTTTGAGTCTGTCAGCTGTCTTTTCTGTGGTTACTTTACAGAGTGCTGATAGATAAGGCCACTATAATGGGCTAGCCTGTGTTTTCACAGCATTGATGGTGCACTGATGAGCCCCCAGGCCCACTATCACCATGGCTTCATGTTCCCCGAATGGATGGATGGATGTGTTTATTTTAAGCAGGAAACTAAAAAACACCTGGAAGAGTAAAAGAAAGCTGCATGCTCTCTTTGTGATTGTTTGTATGTGGTTTCCATGTGGATGTACAGCAAATAAAGGTTTGTATTATACTGTTATTGAAACGTCATAAAGATAAATTGAGACAATCGTGCCAGGTTTCTGTTTTTATCTGGCTATGGCTGAAAGTTTTGCACACCTGCAGAAGATTTCTTAACTTTCTGGCCATTTTCCACTGGATTTCCCAATCATAGACCTTGCATTCAAGAAAAATAGCCATTTTTTAAAAACTTTCTTTGTTCTCAATCAATAGTTAAGGCAACTAGTATACAGGTAAGTTATAGGAATACTTGTCAGATCCCTGCCCTCGTTGTGTGCTTCATTTTACTGAAACTCCTCCTCAACCTACTGACCTTAAAATCTGCTTCCCCTTTTTTTCCTTTTTTTTATTTGCCTAGAGACCAGTACTCATCAAATCACATGACATATCGCAGCTAAACCTGGACTATAAGGCTGAAAACCAAAGCAAGACTCAAACAAACCTTTGTTGTTCCCCGGATTTCAACCGAATATGTAGTACAAAGGATATTAGAGCAAATGAGGGTTGTGACTTTGTTGACCGAGGGAGTGGTTGCTCCTCTTTGAGAGAATTCAGGACCTGAAGAAACAATAAAGGAAAGATTCTGTTGATCCTTTCTTTATTTCCATTGGTGCAAACACCTGGGAAATCCTTGTTACCTGCCCTTCATCTCTGATTGTATGCGGCGTCTTATTTTAGCCGCCTCCAGTCAGTAGCACATTTATTATTTATATGAGCGTGACTGTGTCTTTATTGTGTCTGCCATGGCTGTGACAGAGATCCACAACAGGTGCTGGCAAGACGACAAACAAACCTCACCTGCAAATGGCCGACGCGTATTTTTAATTACAGAGACGCGAGTGAGCGTGACTCAGAGGAATCCATTGTTGGCTTACAGCGCTAAAATGAAATGTAGGGACCCCAAAGCCAGAGAGTTGGTAGAACACAACATACATGTGGGTGCGTGCGTCATAGGTGCCCTGTCTTGGCCTGTGGGTGACACACTGTCATTCACTGCTATCTTTCATTGCAGATTACTCACCCTCACCCCTCGCAGCAGGGAGAATAGGATCAGCTGCCTGCAGCATGTAGGCTGGGTAGTGATGTCTTTCATTGGATAATTGAAATGTGCCTCTCTGTTGTATTAAGAGAGAGTATGAAGCGTCATTCGTCTTGGAGGAAAGCCAGTGACTTCTAGAGTCATGTTGATGTGCCGTCTGTGATATGTAAACATGTGCTCGCGTGTGTTTCAGTCATTTTTATTAGACCTAAGCAGAGAAGATGAGCTAGACTAATGATGCTCTCAGTCTGTTTGACCCGTCTCCTCTTCCACTGACCTGGACACAAGCCAACCATAAATTATTGGACTGTGGTCTCTGAGTCTCACTCTCTCCCACACACAGCCTCCTTCAGGATCTGTTAAAACCTCCATCTCCCCCCCCGCCTCCCTACCCAACCTCTTCCCACTTCCCCTGTCACTATAGTAACCCTAATTTTATTTACAGCCTCAGACGGATCTTGTTGACGGCCATTGTGGCTGAGGGGGTGACCACCAGTAGCAGTTTGCGCTGCCACAGCAGAACGCTGCAGCTGGGTTTTGCCGGGTTAAAGAACACACTCAGACATGCGTGTGGACCAGCCAGGCTGAGAAAGAGACCTCCGCTGTGCCGGGGCCAGAGATGGACCCGCTGTCGGTTTTCATCGAGTAAATCCTCTGCTTGGCTTGGCAACTGAGTCTTTCTTTCTACTTTTTTAGCCACGCTTTGTAACAAGATTTGAGGGGGGGGGGATTTGCCCTCCGGGAGATTTATGGCAATTAGCAGGTTCTTATCCAAAGATGCTTATGGGGATCTACATTAGGAATGTAGCGAGTGCTACACTCAACCATACGAGCCACTGGGCCAAACTATCTTTAGTTTAATTAAAGGCTTGTTCTGTCTGTCGTATCTGTCTGTTTCATAAGAGCCCAGGAAAGCATTGTCATACAACAGCGTAGCACAATGGAAGCAAAGTTAAATTTGGTTCTGCTAGAAAATATGCCCACATGCAATAGTAGTAAGATGGCAGGCCCACTATTCCCATGGCAAACTAAATGAGTGGGACGCATTTCCTCCCCCAAACCTTGTACATCTTTATTGTGGTTTCCATAGGCAGCTATTATGGTGCTGGTAAATTGGTCTGTAATCAGCAAGCAGGGCCACCCTGGTCATACACCATACATGTGATGGGAAACTACTAAACTTTGCTGTTCTTTCCTCCAACCTGTTTGTGTCTCAGTGGCTATGACTTTGAGGCCAGGTTTACTTCGCCAAGTGTTAGTTTTCAGTTTTTTTGCCATCACAAGTCTAACTCTTGCTTTTGTTTCTGCACTTCTTCGCCTCTTTTCCCTACATCTTGGTCTTTTTTGCACAGCAGGACAGTCTTTAATTATAGTTTTTTTCTCAGGCCAGTGATGTATAGGTTGCAACAAAGTGAGTGTTTTTGAAGTCCTGTTGACACAAAAACACTGCTGTCTTTTATGCAACATCCCATAGTCACTCTCAGGCCACACACCGTGAGTGTCCTTATTATTTTAGGATTGGACACCTATTTGATTAAAACTGGAAAACACTAAACCACCTTGAATCACAACACGGACTCTATTTATTGTGTGGTGCACTCTCAAGACACAAAGACTGTGACTATATTGGGATACTTGTCAAGAGGCGGAACCACAACAATATGAACACTGGAGGGGTCAGGGAAGCCAAAGTATTGTGGTGGGTGGAGATGCTGGAATGAGACGGAGATGAGAGAGAGGAGGGGAGGGGGGAAGTTGGAGACATTTTTGAGGTCTTTGTTGCTTTCTTTAGTGGGTGTTTATGCTAGCGGTAACGAGCTGCAGCATGGACAGGCGGCCGGCTGGCTGGAGAGTGATGGGTATTTATGTTGGCCTAAGAGGTTATTGCTCCAAACCCTACACTTACCTGCACAAACTATTACTGGTAGTGGCTCATGTCTTCTTCAAGAGAGACAAGGCGGTTTTGTATGCAGTTCTGTAAGCTTTGTCTTGAATGTCTCTGCGCTGATCCGTCCATAAATATGTCATTTATCTTTATAAGTACACAAGTCACCGATGTTATGACTGTACGTTGCAAGATTTTACACCAGACTTTGACATGTCAGAGCTGGAAGAGCATAGGTGTAATTAATACCCTTAATAAGGACTGCAGTACAATTGGGTGTTGAATTTCAGCACCTTGACATTGTATGTTTTGGCTCATTCACGTGGCTCAACAAATCACCTGGAAGAGAGCCATCATTAAAGGAATAGTTTTTAGAGATTCACTTATTTGCGTTCTGGAAATTTTTTTTAGATAAACAGGTACGAACACTCAGACTAAGTTAGACATTTTGTCAGGCGAGTCAAAAATTGTGAAAATAGGTGCATTCCTCCCATTGCAAAAAAATATAATGGCTTCATTAGGCAACTTTTTCTTTATAAGAGTAACACTGCTAATCGTCCTACCAATCAGAGTCAGATGGAAGCATCTCGACCAGCCAGTTAACCTGTGGACCTGGAGACTACAGCCTTTTCAAACTTGATTTAACAAATATAAGCAAATACAAGCCTTAAATTGACTTCTAAGTGACAGAATAGAAGCTATCTGTGTTGTTGGTGTTTACATATATCATTCAAACTAACAGCGAATCTCCAGTATCTTGTGAATGCAGCTGTGTGAGGAGTGCAGACCTCGCAGAAGAATTGTTAAATGGAACAAGTATTGAACTAATACTGGCCAATTTTTGTACAGGAGGGAAATCTGACAAGAAAAAAAAAACTAAGTGATATTTCAGCTGCAAACTCAGTGACCCAGTAAACCAGTTTTTCAGATTTCTTTCCACACCCTTAGTTTAAGCAACAACTGTTTTGGTTTTCTGCAGGTTTGCACAGACACTTGCTATTGTGCCTGCAGCAGTCTGCTCATTTCTTCTTTTTTTTTTGTCTCCCCTGCTTCATCTTGTTTTTTCCTCTATCTCTTCATCTGCTTGTGACTAGAAGTAATCTCGTAGCCAAAATACCGCTCATAACTTCCTGTGTTCCTCGGCTCTGACCAGCATCGCCTCCAGACCTGACCTCTCCTCTTACCCCAGTCAATATTAACTAGACTGTCCACCCCCCTCCACCCAAACACATTTAAACTTAGAAATCCGTCAAGGTACCAGCCATGTGACTGGGGTTGTGTGATGCTAGAGGTGAGGACTAACTGAACCCAAGGGCCGGCACTCATGCTTTTCTGATGTGATCCAACCACGACAGCCCCCTGAACTTTGACCCCTTTCCCTCATCAGTCATCGTCCATCACCGTGTATGAGACAGAGCAGCTTTTGTCTCCTGTGGACGGACTAGCCTCAGCTGCTCCTTCTCACTCAGAAAGCCCACTCGGGACGTGTCGCTACTATTTTGTCGTTGTCTGTCTTTAAGATTAGGGTACATGAAGTGAAACACTCTTTGTTAGCTGGAGGAAGCGGCGATAAGATTAAAACATGGGTTGCACACACAGGGTCACAGGCGGTTTTGCGGTTAGAGATAGACGGTACTAGCACATGCAGTCCTGGGAATGGACTAGCCTGCATGTTTGCAAGAACATTTCCAAAAGTTTTTTTAATCTGATATTTATTCTCCAAACCAAACTTCTCACAGTTCTAATCGTTGAGGAAACAAACGCCACTATCTTGAAACACTTTGGAGAAATGCTGTAGCTGATTGAAAACCTCTAAAACAAGATAGGCCTCTTGCTCCTGAACTACGACTTGTTGAGGAGTGAAGAGTCCCACATAAAGCAACACTCTATACTGTCCACAGATGAGGACACAACAGTCGCGACAGAGAGATGCAGAGCATCATTGTGTAACTCCTATCCCCTGTTCCCAGTGTGTGTACAGGCTTTGTTGTTGTCCTGTGAAGTCATGCATTAGAGGATAGCTTAGCAGTAGCCGAGAGGAGCTTTTTCTTTCTTTTTAATTACAGCACGGCCTGGTCCAGCCAGAGACCATTGTGCCAGAGTGCTGCGAGTTCCCACAATGGGGCTGCTCAGCGGAGAACAATGAGTCAAATTCCTGACCGTTCCCCACAGGTTCAGAGGCCGGGCTGACAAATAAAGACAGTGGAGTTACAGTGGCTTTGCTATTCTACACCCAGTAGCTTTCCCACTGGCCACCCCAGTGGGGATATTGGTTTGTGTGTGTGTCCCTGTTTGTATGTGTGTGTCTGTAACAGGGTGGCTGCAGCTCCCACTGGGAGCACAGGGAGGGGTTGAAAGATGGGGGAGGGAGCTTGTTTGGCTCTTTCTGTAGGAGGTGAAAGACTGTTCACTCTTTTACTCGTGTAATCAAACCCCTGAGAACGAGAAGTTGGCAACCAAAAGCTGCACTGAATGCATTGTTGATCAAAATTGATCAACATTTTTCTCAGGACAGATCACTGAGCTTGTGAAGGATGTCATGCTCAAACCTGTTGGCGGTCCCTTTAATCACACAAAACAGTGGGTCCTGAGCGATCGTTTGCTTGGCCACTACCCTGCTGTGTCGTCTTTTGGTATGGATGGGAAATGTTGAGATTGAGACAAGAATAAACCACCCATTTCCAAGAGGGAAGATTCTCTTGTTTACATTGCCAAAAATGTGTGCTTACACAGCCTTTAAGTAGGCTGCAGAACTTGAAGGACTCCAACTGTGTCTAATTCCATTTGGGTTGTCCAGATTGTCCAGTTCTTGCTTGTCCAGCTGTCCAGAAATATGCCTGTTTGAGCATGTTTGTCCATACATACACTGAAACGGTTGTGTTGCTAACCTGTTCTGCACATAATCACTGTTTACCGAAACTCAGCCGGTGGGTGGTAAGAAAGACCCCACAGTGAACAGCAGGTGCCACCCTTGGAGACACGCTGGCATGTGCCAATCACTCCCTGCACCGTGTGATTGATCACAGACCGATTTACTTAACATCGTCTCTTCTCCCTCAGAAATGGATAAAATATGGGAAGCTGCTACTGTTGTCAGTCGGTTTGCATTGAATTACAGCAATTTGTCTCGCTTACAATGCTCCTCTGTTAGCCCATTCATAGCAAAGTTTTTTGATGTGCTTGAATGACTCCCTGGATTCCTGGGAAACGTTCTGAGAAAGTTCGGCTGTGGGCCAAGGGACAAGTCATTAGATGCAGATCCAAGAATTTGTTTAAGGTCTTAGTCCTGTGAGATAGGCCATTTTATAAATTGTTTGCAATTTTAGCAGGAACTCCTTTTTCGTCTCAACTGAATTAAAAAAACAAAACAAAACAAAGAAACCTAACACACACATGGAGTTAGTTGAGGTGTTCAGAAGTTAAAATGTGTTGATTTTGATGCGGAAATATTGTTTAGATTTTAGAAAAGGATGAAAATAATCAATCACAATGTTACAGAGCCCACGATTATGTGTTTGTAATGCAATTTTTGTTGTTCAGAATCCAAAGAATAATAAACATTCGTGCTCGATACCTGATCTAAACATCAATGAGCCGTCAAAATGAATAGAATTGTTTATTTTTCAGTTTAATAAAACCTTCTAAACCCAAGCAATTCTCTGGGTGTTTCTTGCTCCTGTCACATTTTTTTTTAACTTACTGTGGGAGCATTTCCCATCGCAGTAGTTTAAATTGAAACAGCATCAAAGGACTGATGAAATAAGATTTTAAGCTTCGATTTGAGCAGGTTTTCTGACGGAGCAACATGTCCCTCATTAGTAGTTGTCAAAAAGTGAAAATTCCACCATTTCTGGCTCTGACAAATGGTAGACGCTAGTCTTTTAAACCTCCGAGCCGGTTTCTGGCTTCAGAGGGTTTAACTAACTGAGTAATCATTTTGACTACGGTTTGGATTTAGCTATTAAAATAATACAGTGCATTTGGTGGGTTGTGCAACTTTTTAATACTTTGTAATTTACAATTTTACTAGTCATGGGCAGCTGAGGCTCAGATGGTGGAGTGAGTTGTTCATTAATCACGGGGCTGGTGGTTTGATCCCTGGCATCGCCTCATGCCGAAGTGGGCAACACAGAGAACTCGTGATGGCAGAGCTACAGTAGACAATAACTTCTGTTTTTAAAATACATGAACTACTTGAAGTCATTTCAGAAACTGACGAGCCGTTTTTAACTTTTTTAATTTTATTGGAGTTCATGTGTGGTATTTAAATTTAACACTAATATTGACTGCGTTTGTAATCAAAATGAAATTATGGGTGCAATAAATGTTTGCCCAGCTTATTAGCAATGCAGCTGCAGTTGACATTGGTTCTGTGCCTCTGCTTCTGTTACACCCACTTGCTCCGGTTTGAGGATATTTGCCAAGTGGTTCGCAGAGGCCATAAAACTCCTCCAAAGCGTTTCATCCTGCGCAGGCTTTTGAAAAGCATTCACACAGTCCTGCCCGCCGCCTCCCCCTTCACTCAATTCACAATAACGTGACACTCTATCTCTTTTACTGGTTTCTCTGCCTTTAATGAAAATTGATAGCCTCGCACACATACACACACCTCAGCAGCCATTGATCGAGAGGCAATAAATGTTTTATAAGCCCAACTGTAAGGACACCCCTCTTTTATTCAGAAGGTGTCAGTGGCTTGGTCCAGAGGGAGGGATCGCTATGCTGTGCTACTCTTCAGGCCCCTGAATTAGTGAGAGAGTGATGCATTTTCTCTGTAGTGCACATTTACGCTATTCTCGATTACCAGTGCGAGTTGGAGGTGCGAGCTAATGCAGATCAGCTTGCAATGCAGGAATAAATCTGTCAACTCTCTGAAGTCCGACTTCTAGGATCAGGGATAGAATCGATAGGAAAAACTTCTGAATGAAAGTGAAAACAGCCTTTAACAGAGGATCGGTTATTCATCCATTACTTAAAGGATACAGACTCATTCCTCCCACCATTTCTTTCCAGACTGTTTTCCAATGTGTAGTCTGTTTGAATGATATTGTGTGGTTTCAGAACAATTGAGCTAAAAAAAAACACACACACACAATTGAAGTTCAAGCAAGTCTTATTGCAGCTTAAACCACAACTTTCCCTTGCTGGTGATGAAGACGGTGGCACCATTCCACAGGAAATGCCTTTTTAACACAGCAGGAAGGAGAAACTTCGCCCCCTCTATATCCCATGTCTTTGTTTTCATCTAATCGCATTAAGTGACTGGGCCAGTGTTTGTATTTGGCTTGTGTTCATGTCAGTGTGGGCTCAGGCCAGCGCTCGGTTCCTTTCTTACAATTTGAACTGGATTCCCCTGCAGAACGCCGGCGAGTCGGGGGTTAAGCTTAAAATTCTCTGAAGTCTTGCCGAAGAATTAGCATACCAAGGAATGAGAAAAATGTAATGAGCCTAACTGGATTTGACGTGTGTGGAGGCTAATGGTTAACAAGTCATGATGGATTTTCCCTTTGATTCGCTGGAGATGACTGGAGCGCTCACATACAGTTTCTATGAGAATGAAAGTGCTGTCATACGTGAACTTTGATGTCATAACGGAGTTTTAATGGCTTTGAGGATTGTCCTTTTATAGGTGGTACATCCATCCCAACAAAAATGTTAGAGCTAACCCTGAATGCTAACTAAGTCAATAACATTAAAAATTCAGGGCAAGTACACACAAAAAAACAACCTCAGGTAGTCTGACACTGGCAGTTCCCCTCATTAGGACTGTGCCTGTGCAGATTTGACTGAGTCACCAAACAACCCACCAGCAGTCATCGGATTCAAATGTTGCTGAGTTCTGATTGGTGTGTGGAAGTACGTGACGGCACAGTTTTCGAACTGAGCTCCGCCAACTTCAAACCAGATAGACAAGAGGAGAGAAAAACCTGAATGCTGAAATGTGTAATATGAAATAGCCAAACTATTCCTACTTTAGTTAAAAATAGCATACTTATGTAGACTGCCATCACTTATAATTAGAAAGCGACTCAGAAACTAAGTTTTCAGCACCTTTGAATAATGATTAATAATTGGTTTAAACCTTTATTTGTATTTTATCTGTGCTTTCATGTGGCAGCAGTTAAAAGCAGCTATTTAATGCAAGATATGTGCTTTGTATACTCATGTGGTCTTAGACTATTAACTTTAGCTCTGTAAAACATTAATTTTCTGGTTATGTGCTTACAGCTTGTCGAGGCAGCCCTCCGATACTCTTAATACACGCCGTCTAATCTTATTTGGCCAGCGCTGACTACGATATGGCACACACACACATAGAAGTATCCTTGCCTTTCCTTTTTTTATACAAACTGTCAGCAACAGATGCACAGACTGTCAGACAGGCATAAAAATATGGGTGACCACAGAACACACCCAGTGGGTCTTCGCTCATAACTTCATGCTCCACATTTTGTATGACTGCATCTGCTGAAGTCACATGTGGCTAAAAAGTCAAGCTTTTTTGCAATTTGAATGTCAGACTGAACCTAACCTCGTCCCATCCTGAAGAATGTTATTCGTGCGCCGTGGTCTGAAAGAGTTGGGGTGTCTTGCAGCTGACGGGTCTTTCAGAGATGCAGGGCGCAGGGCCATGTAGCTGCAGCTGCCCCCTCTCTGTGTGCTCTTTGATGGGGGGAGAAAGATGGCGTTTACTTCCACACCCACAGCTAGACACACACAAAAACACACACAAAGGTTCGTTTTTCCCCCTCTGTTGTCTCAACAGCACTTAATGGTCCATGGAGGGACACATGTCATGCATAGGAAGGGCATGTTTTGTGAGTTGGTCTATTGTAATGTACAGTGCATAACTCTACAACATCAGAGGACCTCATTGCAGTGCTGTTCAGTTCACAGTATATGAGTTGCATCCTTGTAGGTTCAGTAACTGCAGCAGTTTGTAGTGTAACGGTCAAAGTTATTCGTTATTGGAGCGCCACGTAGCAGCAAGGGGACACCCCTGATACGCCCTCATACACTACACAAATATAGCAATCCATTGTTTAGCCATCGTAACAGACTTGGTCTAGACCGTTACTCTGTTGATGGTGTGTTTACCTAGCAAAGATAGCTGTCCCACCTGTTCCTTATCTGTGCTCTGTGTACACACGTGTAGTTTTGTTTTGCAATGGGGTAAAGAAGCTTGTGAGTGAGAACAATGCACTGTTGTATTTTAAGGTTTGCTTAATGACTCCTTTTGTTTTCCCTTTCCATCATGTCCGTCCAGGTTTGGATGACAGCTTGCAGCAATACGTTAGCAACTTTGAACGGGAGAAGATCAGCGGAGAGCAGCTGCTGAAGATCACGCATCAAGACCTGGAGGAGCTCGGCGTGGCCAGGATTGGACACCAGGAACTCGTGCTGGAGGCCGTCGATCTTCTCTGTGCTCTGGTCAGTAGATCTGAATGTGGCTGATAATGCAAGAATACTAAGCGTAACTGCGAGAATAGACGTCTGGATGTCCACTAAGGTTTTGTAACTGTTGGTCACTGACCCTCCCCCTCTCGCTCTCAGTGTCCACATTCACTAAAAACTCAGCCTGTAGTTTCTGGTTCGGCAGCTAAAGGAAGCAGCGATGCAGAAGGGCTCATCATTTCCCACACAGCTCAGCAGGGTGTGGAGGCACCACAGCACACGAAGCAGCCCGGGGACATTGGGGAGCAGCAGTATCGCTCAGGGAAGGGGAGGATCAGGTCTGAGGGGCCTTGGGCTCTATTTGGCAGTTTGAAACTATAGGGAGATTATTGGAGGCAGTTATCATGTAGCGAGAAGTGGCAGTTTGATCTGTTGGATAGATAAGCTCTTGTTCTCTCCACTCTTCCTTGGAACACACAGAATACATACATGTGTTCGTTTTTTGATCTCAAAAATAATGACGGAAATATCAAAGAGTTGGTTTTAGTCTTACGGCTGCTTGCTTCTGCACACCTGCGCTTCTCTCTTGGTTCATGTCAAGATCCCATATTTGGCTCCTATTAGTCACTTTGGGAGACAGCTGACTTGCTCTCTATCATCGCAGCTCCCAGAAGAACTTCCAACCAAAATGCCTGCTTTCAAGCAGCCAGCACGAATAGAGTGATGAAAAGCATCTATGGTCCAACTGAAAGAGAACCAGGTTTTCCAGCAGATGGGATCGATTTAGAGTTTTATCACTTCCTGTGCCGTAAAAGTCCCATATTGTGGTCCCTGCGTTTTGATCAGTGTCAGCATTTCTGTCTTTATGCTCTCTTAAAACGCTTTACATTAATCGTTTGCGGCGTGTTTATTTTTACCCCGAAGAAACTTAAACGTTCAATCCTTCCTCTCTGTGTCCAAAAAAAAAAAAAGTTTCTTTGTCGTTCGTGTGTCCCATCACTTAGCTTGCTTCTGGTAATCGTTGCTTGGCTCCTTTGCGTCGGGATGAGGTCACATGAATTAACCTATTATAATGTATAGTGTGGAATGCAATAAGTAGCTTCAACCTTGAATCCAGTGCTGAAGGATGTCCTTTAATGACCAAGGCCCAGACAAACTGTGTACACGGTAACATTGTCAGGGACGTACAAATTTCATTCATTTCCTTTAATGCAGTTAAGCATCAAAGGGTAGAGATGCAAGATAAGCAACCTCTCCTCTATCAGTTTACAGTGTATGCTCTACCTGCAACCATTGGAGGGGACATATGGAAACACTTGGCACATAAATAT
Source organism: Stegastes partitus (assembly GCF_000690725.1). Classification (NCBI taxonomy): domain Eukaryota; kingdom Metazoa; phylum Chordata; class Actinopteri; family Pomacentridae; genus Stegastes; species Stegastes partitus. Next base: position 155,335 of record NW_007577813.1, read on the forward strand.
ATCGCTTTTTGTTTTGATAGATTTACTCATCATAGAATCTGTACCATATGGTGCAACCTTTGGGCCATAACCTCTTTTACTATCGCTGTAATCAGGCCCAGATTTTTGTTCACCCCTAGAACCTTTCGCATGAAGGCAGTGAAATCTCAAGTAGTGCTTTTCCAAATAAAACGTGCTATTAGTTTGTAATCCTGTGTATATGTGTGTGTTTGTATGCACTGTCCAGTCTTGTGCTATGTGGAGAGGAAGTATTTGACACGTTGTACAATCGCCCACCCCCGCCTTTTCTTTGGAACATTGGACCGGGAATTCTGGACTCTGAGCAGCCTTTCACCTCTGATTGAAGCAGTGCAGCTAAATGTTTTTTTTTTGTCCATTCGGGGTTTCCTTATTAAGAATGAGGTCTCAGCCTTCCACTGGTCCCATGGGAGGAAGTGAGGCCCCCGATTCAATTAGCTTTAACTGAGGCAAGGTCACTGCTACCAACAGGAACACAGGCCACCAGCACCCGAAACCCCCACATGCTCTCCCACTTCCCCTCAGTTTCCTTTTTTTTTTTTTTTTAAATTTACTGTTAGTTTAAAGATTAATCTGCTGTTGATTTTCTGATATTTAGAAACATATGGAGGATTTCACATATCACGTTACCTTTGTGTCGTTTAGCAGTTTTAACCCTAAATCACAATGATTGATGACCAAACATGCAGCCCCTTAACTCTTCAGAAAACACTCGTGCTTTTCTTTCAAGGGCTATCAAAAACAAACTGCTGTCCAGGGACAAAGAAAGAACATTTCAATTAATTTTACTGGACTTCTCTCAGCCTTGATGCCTTTTGCAGAGTCAGTGTTGAAACCCAACACTTCTTTATTTGCTCTCAGACCCCAGCGGCTTGCTCGAAGACCAGCACCTCACGATATTCGCTCACACATTTGCTGTATCCAATTGCCATTGAACATACAGTATAACAGATCAACTATCCTCATCATGGGCCACAGTGCTGCTGTAAATGTTTTTTACTGTTGCCTAGAGGTGCATCTGTCTGAAGCTATAACGTTACGCTTAACCTTACTTGGCACATTCCAGCAACATGTACACATTCTCCACGTCTGCGCTACAGACAATGATATCTTTTATAGTTGATCAATAATGCTTGCGGCGAAGGCAAGAAGCGCGGTGTTGTGATAGCTGTTCTCCATTGTTCCTGAGGACATACATCAGTAGATACAGTAATTGCTTGAAAGAGCCCCAGCTAGGGCTCACTGAGGGGGGAGAAAAAGGTTCTAACATCTTGATTTTAGATTAGCTGGGTGCCTCGAAAAAGACAGTGAAAGAACATAAATTTGGCTTGAAGTGTTGTTGTGAAAATGAAAAAACTGTATTTGATTGAAACCACAGATTTTGCTGGTTTTTAGCTCAGCTGGCAGTGTGGGACAAAAGCTCACTGGACATCTGTGGGCCAGTCAGAGCCACTGCGACTGTGTGATTAGCCTGCTAATGAAAAAGCCAGGAGAGGTGTTTGATTTGGAAAAAGCTCACACCGCCTTTTGTGCTAAAGTTCCACTTTGACCGAGTGAATGGCTGAATGAGAAACCAAACCATCGAATGGTCTCTTTTCTTTCTTTCATATATCCCCTGATCGTGTTTGCGTATCTTTAATCATGTTTCAACAATCCATTTCATGTCAACTGTGGCATGAATAAAGCTGTCCACAGCTACTGTTTGACTAGTCCAATGATTCCAGTGTTTCCTTGGGGACTGAAATGAGTGAAATCATGTGTATGTTTTTCGAACGCATGTTGGAGAACGGCAGTGGAATAAAAGGAGACACTAACCACTTGCAGATCCCCTTTGTTGGTTGCCAAACACGTGCTGTTTTACTCTTTGCAAAGCATATTTAGCTACTGGCACGTCACACATACAGCAGCACTGCTGGCAGCGATGCAACACCCTGTAAGCTGATATTTACCAGCACAACGGCCAGGCTATCCTTCCCCCTGCTTACCTATAGCAAACACATTATTCCAATTTTTCAATCACACCATTGCAAGACTTTAAAGCACGCATTCTAAAAAACTGTAGCAGCTTAGACCGCTGCTGTAGTTAATAGCTGTTGAGTCCTGTACTTAGTGACCCTTGTTGACTCCGAGCATGGCTGCTTTGTGCTTGTGAATAACTTATAAATCGGAGGAATGCAAGGGCAGGAAACACCCAGGCTCAAGAATGCAAACTTTGCTCCGCTTGATCGGAATCAGGTGATGGCACGTGCACACCCTTACTGCACGCCCTACAAGAAATCTGCACACTGGTGGGGGAATTGCATGCCTATGTTGTCCTCACGGAGAAGTGCACTTAAATCATATCTGTCAAAGAAATGATTGCAGCCATTCATTACACAGGAAGCGACTTGTTTTCCTGGGGGAAAAAAAGACTCCATTGTTTAAGCACTTACCTCCCAGGTCTAGACAGCGTTCAGGGTTGTTTGCTTTGATCTGGAGTGTGATTGTCATGAGTGTGCCTTTTCTTCTGTTTACTGCTTCAGAACTACGGAGTCGAGACCGACAACTTAAAGAACCTGGTTGTGAGGATGAGAGCCGCAACCAACAGTCTACACATGGCCACGGCCGACCGCAGAAAAAGCCCCGCGTACGATGGAAGCACCTCACGGAAGCCACCCAATGACTTCCTCACCTCTGTGGTGGAGCTGATCGGTGCGGCAAAGAGCCTCCTGGCTTGGCTCGATAGGTAATAACACTTGATTGCTACTGCTTATCAGATCAGATATCAGAAGGGCTGCAATTAGACCAGCACTTAGACGAGCTGCACAAAGGCAGATATCACACTAGTTTTATATAAAACATCATTTCCCAATATTTGACATATGACTTTTTTGCATTCATGAAATGTTTGATCTCAATTGCAGGCGGGGAATAAATCGTTCCTGGAGTGGTAGTGACGATCCAGTAGATACAGGCATTTTTAAAAACCGCCCTAACCAATGCATTTCAACTTGACACTGTGTACGGTTTTAAAACAGACACAGAACCCCCCCGTATGCTGACAGGAGCTGGCAGAGTACTCTGTGCTCTCCTGTTGACCTGCTCCAAAACACATTACGCCATAAAAGCAGAGCATATTAAGCAGGTTGCCAGGATTAAGTGTTAGCTGGCTGAAATTAAGCTTCTCTTTTTGTGGCGGGCTTGGCTTAAGCAGGTACAGTGATGTCATGATAGTCAGTAAACGGCTGTTATGAGAGCAGTAGTAGAGAGCAGAGTCGTTCTGTGAGTTGGAATCTAATTGATGACATGAATTTGCATGTTTTTATGTTGTTTTCTTTTAAAGAAATGTGACTCAAGGTTGCGTCAGCTCTCCTGTCAACACGTCAGAAGCCACCATTCATTTGTGGTTTCACACAGGATTCAAATCACAGTCTCCCAAGTGACAGTCCTCCATCTAAGCAGACTTTTATTTACTATTGATACTACCTCATCTGATTAGTAAAAAGCCTGTAACTGCTTAAAATCTACTGGCTTGAGTCTGAAAATAAAGCCAGCTGGAGGGGTAGAAGTCTAGCTTCTTTTCAGACCATTTGAATTAAAATATGCTGAAAGGTTATAATGGATTTGTTTGCCCCGCAAAAGCTGCGTACTGATACTGTTTAATCATTTTTCTCTTGTTTTAGTTTAAGTGTCAACACAGTGCTATTATCAAATGATGACTTATTTGTGCATCAACAGTTTTACTGCACATTGGTTCAACAAACAAATCTTATTACAATCAGTGTCAGGGGAGCTAATGGCGTCGGTTTGGGTAGTCAAACTACTGGAAAACATCTACTGAAGCATTTCAGACAAGTTAGACTATAAATAAATTTGCATACTATTCTGTTATCTTGTGTTGTCTAATCACACAACAAAACAGACAAGGTTAACTGTTACTCGTATTACTTGATAGCTCCAAGCCAGTTCTCTAGTTCTAGTCAGCCTCCAGTTTAGTTTTATTTTTTTCTTTCAGTAGTTACCTAATATAATTGGCCACGATGACGTATTTCAAGGAAAGCAAAGTGGTCTTAGGAGTTATTTTAGAAATTGTAAGTGTCTGTTTTAGTGAAGGGAGAAAAAATGGCACTGGAATAGTGACATTCTTCACTAAGTGTGTCTGTGGCTAGTCATCCAAACAGCAATCTGATCGAGTGTAACAAACTTCAACACGACTCCGCGGTCCATCAATTGTTTCTGACGTTCTCTTTTTCTTTCTCTGTCCGTTTGCAGGACGCCTCTTACAGGGATCAGTGACTTCACAGCCACCAAGAACAAGATCATTCAGCTGTGCCTGGAGCTCACCACCACAGTTCAACAGGTCTGCACGCTAGTTATTTTAACAGTACACGTGTAGCTAGCCCCCGGGAAGCACACGCACACACACACAATAGCTTTTTTCCACTGAGCACATACCGGCCCTGGGGCACAGACATGCAGGATAAAGTGCAGGAGAAGAGCGTTGTGGGAAATGTGGTCTGGCAGCCATGACATAAGCCTGAAGCCAGCAGTCTGAGCACATTATTGCAAATGCTGATGTTTTTCTTGGGATCTTTTCCTCCTCATGCTGGCTAATGAGGCGGCCCCCTTGGTGTGGGGACGTTTAATGGTAAACGTCGCTTTTGTGTTTCTAGTTTCATAAAAAACCCGCTGGCGTTCTTTTAAAGGTGGCTGCCAACATTCCCCAGGCTGCCGTGCTCCTTCAGCCATGTGGTTCCTGTTTTTGCTTTCTCCGAGATGCTCGCAGCGGGAGACCAAACTGTCTGCGAGCAGTTCCTGTGTGTAGGTTTAATGCAGAGACGACGAGCTGGTTCGTCTGACTGTCAGAAAGATGGCTAACCGATAAAACAGAGCATCAGCATACATCTTTCATATTCCACAGCTTTCTGCAGAGAGTTGCTCGAGCGTTGCATCATAGTACATTTAGCAGTCTGCGTCTGTTAGTTTCATGCAACTAGTAGTGGTTGGTCATACATATGTTTTGAACAAAGGGAGCTGGTGAGTGGCCTTTTCTTCACTATCAGTCTCATTAGCTTGTATGTACAATCTTTTAGCCCTTAAGGGTCTGTCTTAAGATTACCACGGTAAGAAACTCATTTTACACTAGCGGTGAAAGTGGCTGCTGTGACTGCAGGTGTCATTTTTTTAAGGGTTATTGCATCAAAATAAATTCCTTTCCCAGAGTGCCTATTTCCTCGCCAGAGTCTGGGATTTCAGCGCCTCTGGTGATTTACTGTGGGTGTCTCGGTCATGGTCATCCACAAGAAGTGGGGGTATACATTTCCCACACTGCCATGTGAAGCCGAGAGGTTATGGCACAGAATAAACTCCTGATAGGTGCTGAAAGAATTGAGCGATTAGCTTCCTTTCGTTGCTGGAGCAGGGATGCAGTTTGGTCTGTTAGTTTTAGAATCCTCCTTTATACGTTAGGGAGGATTGTTTCCAAGTCTTTCCATTATTTAAGCATCTAAACTTGCACACAGACTTAGAAGACTCCGGACTTTATAGCTCGTTTGTTTGGATCGTTTGGACTCTCTTTGTTTTTCCTAACGTGGGCCCGCATACGAACTACCGGTTAATAAAATATGTTGCACTGGAGACTGCTGCAGTGATTAGTTTTATGATGGGGGAGGACGGCGTGAGGTTTGCCCAGGCCGTTCATGAACTTCAGCCAAGAATTAGGGCTTTTCAGATCACACAATTTATGTGTTCAGCCTGAATGAAGCCTGTGTGTACACACACAATGGGGCACGGCCATAAAACTGTGAACGCATCACCCATCTTGGCTGACCCATCAGCGTGGAGGTCGTTCGCTTTCAAAGAACGCATTTTTCATCGATCCCCCGTGTCTTTTGTTCGTGCTTCCCACCCCTCAATTGTTGGATGACACACGAAGTTCATTCCTGTCTATTTTCGTAGTAAAATAGATTCCATTGTGTAGCTTAAAAAGTGAAATTTATCAGACGCATCCATCACATGAATATCAGTGTGTCACACAGCCGGGTCTGAAATATTGCAGTCCATGGCTTTTATTTCCTACTGGTGTAAAAGCAGTCCAGGTTCCTGCACTGTGCCAGAACCCTTCTCTCTCAGCCACTTCGTTGCTTGACCATGCAAATCCGCTCTGGTGGCAGATCAAAGGCCCAGAGAGCTGCACACATAGTCATCTGATCCACACTGGTTGTGGGATCAGGTCCATAATGTGAGGGATCAGTACACCGAGGGAATTGTCCCCCAGCCTCTCACAGTGCTCAGTTATGATCCGGCCCCCGTCTACTACGACCACTTCAGTTTTGACAAAGATATGGGATTACTTTGGATATCACAAACAGACCTTAGAGAGATTATCTGTGATATTGTTTCTCATGACTTGATACTATGAAATAAGAGAAAAGTTCTGTGAATGTTTAAGCTCGGTGGGAGACGGGCCAGCACATGTCTGCAGCTCATAATTATACTGTTTTGTTTCATGACCTCTAAACGTCGAAATATGTATTTTTAGTTCATCCCTCTTGGCTCAGTCAACAGTGTAGTCATCCAAACATGGGCCATTCTCTAAAAGAAATATGCAGTTGCTTGTTTACACAGGCATAGCCAAATTCTTTCTGAAACCACCATATACTCTTGGCTGACATTAGAAAATACATTGTATGGAAACAGGATTCAGGGACCAATATATGTCAAATAAAACCCACTATTATTCTGTTTTTTTCTATCTTATGTTTATATTTGCTTTAAATTTTAACCTAAATAAGGATATGCAGCAAAGCCACATGTCTGACACTTTACAAAATGAGCTTAGTCCTCCAAACAAGCAGTCAAACATAAATGGAAAAGAATATTTAGAGACCATAGGATGCATTCAGCTTTGATGTGCAGCCATTGCTCACAGCCACAGACGGTCATGCAAATCTTGTCAATGCAAACAAACCAACAGGATTTCAAGCCAAGTGCATTTGAAAACAGACGCTCCCCTTTAGCCCGGTGGAATGTGCAAGCTATGGAAATATGGAAAAACTTGCTCGACCCCCCCATTCGCTGTCTGCACAATGGATTTACAAAGACCAACAGAGCTGGCTTTGTATATGGCACATGCCTATGCACGTCACTAATACCGTAAGGGCTACAACACCAGTTTTCATTTATTTTGCACGGACAAAGGATTGTGACTTGTGAGGGCTCTCAAGAAATAAAGACTTGTTTCAGTAGATTTCTTTGTGCTGCCTGGTTTTGACAGAAGCATTTCACCTGTGTTTTGACGGATGACTTCTCCTGGGGTATTCCCAACATAGAGTCAGTTCTATAAACAGGCAGGGGCCTCCCACAGTCACTGTGAACCCCCAACCCTCTAACCATGGCCTCTTTCACCACCAACAACACAGTTGTCAGGGGAGGCTGTTGCCTCAGCTGTGTCAAGTCCAGCTGCACGAGAGCTGCGTTGGGACACTTGGAAGGGACTGTGGACAGTTTCCCAGCTGACTTTGCAGATTTCGTGTTTCACCCAAGATCACAGTTATTGTCTCGTTTGACTTCCAGAGACCTCTGGCTTCACTAGCCCACCCACTTGTACGCGTGAACAGCAGCAACGCATCGAAATGTTTGCAGAAAACCAAAGCACAACTTGGAATAGGGACTTCTGAACGTGATCACGTGTTTTACCCGACTGCTTTCCACTGTGTTATGTGCACATTTTTACTGTATGAGTGTTCATATGGCATTTACGTTCCAGTATAGTAAACTCTACCACACAGGGTATTATGCAATTATAGCGTCCACATAATTTAGGCAAAGAGGTCATTTGAAACTAAAAGCTGTGTATTTGTGGCTGCTCTCCATTTCTCTCAGTTCTATATGGGGAGTTGTGATTATATCGTATTTACCCAACCCCTATACTTTATCTCTCTCTAGCCATTGAATAACCTCTTCCCTGTTGTTTACTGCTCACCAGCCTAATCTGTCATCACTGTCTTCTCTGCAACAGGACTGCAGCGTTTACGAGATGGAGGAAAAGATTCTGGAAGTTGTAAGTATACCGTATCTCTTCTCGTTGCTTCCCATAAGCTCAATGAGCCCCAGAGGTTCCTAAATAGTGGGAAAGCGCCTTTATGTCTTTTTACATAGAGATTGTGTGACATGCTCTCAGCGGCAAGGTCAGTTTTCTGAGTGAAAAGAGCAGACGGGTCTATAGGATCGCAAGCAGAGGAGGCAGCTCTAATACGCCCCTGCCATCAATCAGCGTTTCCTGTTGCTGACACTCTCCAGACTCCGTGGGCAAACACTAGGCTTCCTCCAGCACTCTGTCTCTCTCTTAGAAAACCCAAGTGAAGCCACAGTCGTGCCGTCTTTGTTCTTTCCTTTGTTTCAAAAGGTTTTTCCTGAAGGATTTTCCTGCACTTGTCTTGTTGTAATCTTTTACCCCCTCCTTTTTGCGCCCACTTTTTTTTCTTGTTCTGTTTCTACTTGCATCTTATTTGTCTTTATCTTCATCCTTTCATTGTTCTTTTGTGAGTCTCTCTGTGAGCTCAGATCTACTTAAAGTATACACCAGTGGTTCACAACAAAATGCATGTGCCACAGAAAAGACCCCTCTAATGATGACAAATTACAGTTTTTTGTCCTCATAAGCAAAGGGACAAAGGAGGGGTGTGTGCACGCTGATTTCAGTGTTGTGCGTCCGCGAGTACGTTCAGTTAATAGCACACTAATGGTCCCTCTTAGCCCATTAAGCCTTGCAGTAAACTTAAAAATACACAGACAGAGGCATGTACACAGGAAGAAAAAAAACTGATGAAGGATAAGGTATCTGTGTTATGAATGTCACGAGCAGCAGTGTAACCTGACTAGTTCCAACCTGTAAAAACACACAATAACCGTTCAGGCTATTATAGGAACAAAAGACATCTGAGGATTTAGCACACCGCTTATGATCACAGTGAGAAGTCTATTAAAAGTCTTGTGCTTCCTAATTGGTTCACTGATGCATTTTGTTTTTCCTCTGCAGTCCAAGATTTTGAACAGTATCTGTGATCAGACCGTGAGAACCACCTCTGACCCCCTGATGAGCCAGTCGGCCTGCTTGGAGGAAGTCCAGCTGACCAATATCAATCCAGGCGAGGGTCTGGTGAGGAACGCTATTTGAATTTTTTTCCCCTCTTTGTTCAACCGTAAGCTTGCCCTCCGCTTCTTGGATCTGCTGCCTAGGAATGCACGCAATGTGTGTCAAATTGTGACCCTCACATCTCCCTCATGTCACATTTGTGTCCCTCTGGGAGTATTGTATTTTTACCATAACCATAAGTAAGGTTTTTGTTTTTTTTAACCCAGGGAATGTACATCAAGTCTACTTACGATGGGTTACATGTCATCACTGGAACCACAGAGCATGTAAGTATGTTGATATGCAAACCACAAGAATACATTTAGCCACTCTATGTGCTGGACTTGATTTAGTCACTGTGAGTATGTTTACTCCTAAAAACAAGTTTTTCCTATCGGACCAAAAAAGTAGCCGCTCTCACCCTCCTCTTTATCTTCCTCTTCATTGTCTTCCCACTATACTGAGAGCACTTTCGTATCTGAAGGAGTTAAGAACTGCTCATACGTTCAGGGAATAGTTTATTTCTGTGCTCTACTAACCGGTAAACATCACAAACAGCCTCCACAAAGAGAAGTCCTACCTTTTCCCCGCACTGAGACAACCAGTCGGTGACTAATGCGACAGCATTACCGCCACGGTTGGTTCCTAACGCCTCCGGTCCCTAATTGTGAATCAGGACCTGAATCATCACCAATAATGACTAGTTAATCCTGTTTGGCATCTGTGTGACTTGAAAAACAATGCAACTGATATTCAAAAACAGAGAGAGGCTCTTTCTCACGAATTTGAACTTTGAGTGTTTATCAGGTTTGATTATTGAAAAGGGGAATTTTAAAGGCAGGGTTTAGAGAATAATACGTTTTATAATCTGATCTTGACATTTATTATCTGTGTTTAATCTTTAGTCACCTGCAGACCTGACGAGGAAGATCCATGCAGGTGATGAGGTGATCCAGGTGAACCAGCAGACAGTGGTGAGATTTTATTTTATATTTTATATTTTATTCTCCATATTTACAGAGTGGTGAAATGAGTTGAGTTTCATGTCTGTTCACATCCTGTTAACCAGGTGGGCTGGCAGCTGAAAAACCTGGTTTTCAAACTGAGGGAGGACCCCAAGGGTGTGGTTCTACTCCTTAAGAAGAGGCCCACGGGCACAACAGGTTTCACCCCCGCCCCGCTTAAGAACATGCGCTGGAAGCCCCCAGTACCTCAGGTACATACACACATGCACGCACGCTTTCTTCTCTCTGAAAAGGCAACAAAAACCTGCGCATCTAATCATTGTCAACCAATTATCAGCTTTTTAGGGAGCTGGTTCCAAAGCAGCATGTTCAGACAGAGCCGACCTCACAGCGCTGATATCTAATTTTAATACTACATGGAGTTTTTCTTCATGTAAAACAAAAGAGGCAAAGCTGGCAGACTGCAGTGTCTGAATGTCTGGTATTTTTGGGGAACAAAAGGCCTAAATGTTGCCCTTGAAAGAAAACATTAGGATGCAAAAATGTATTCTGGCTCATATTCTTTTCTTTAATTCGAAAACACCCCAAATTTTGATTGTTCAAAAAGAAAGGTCAAAGGTAGCTAATAGATTCTAGCTCAATAAGGTTATGTGTCTGAAATCCAATTTACTCTTCACCATTATGTGAACTCATTACGCTGAACTTAGCTTTTAACCACATCTCTGCACCTGAGTCGCCTTTTAACGGACAGGAAGGCAATGAGCCCATTGTAAACTTAGACTACCAACATTCAAGCTCTGGCACTGCCTTATCATGCGTAGCTTGTTTCATAGCCTGAGAAGACGAGATGAGATGATAACAGTTAGGAGTGGGCTTGTCAAAACAACAAAGAGGCTCCGAACACAAAGGTGGCCAATGTCAACATGTCCACCAGCATCTTGTTTTAACAGGTAGTCAGGGGTATCAAAGTTAACCATCTCAGTTTATCTATGATAATAAGGCTCCAGACGGTAACACAGAAACAAATCATCCACCCTGACTCAAGGATAAATGACTCTGGCTTTGTAATAGTATATAATTTGTACACATGGGAGCTGTTTGGAAGAGGAAAGCGGGGGAATGATTCATGAAATCCCAGATTGGATGTTTAGTTTTTTTATTAATACATCACATCCACTAGGCTGTATCAACACATGTATCATTCTGCTGTGATGAGAATGTCAGGGAATAGGAGTCATACATTTAGTCAAGGACACCATGTTGTTGGGAAACATATCTGTGGTAAATGAGTACGTGGCTCACAAGCTATTTCAGAGTTCACTTACAATCTTTCCATACCTCAAACAAGGTTTGTACTCGGGGACACACACACACACACACACACAAGCACTTAAATGTCTTACCACATCTGGTGAACTCCTCCCATTTGCAAGCCTGTCATATTTACTCTTAATTTTGGAACTGAAGAAACCAAGCTGTACGCAGAAACAGAAAGCAATGACTTAATTTGTTTTTGACATCTATACATGCTGACAGAAGGAGTTATACTGTGGTGAGTGAGAGGGTATCCACTAATAATTGTGCTGTACATTTTTAGAATAACTCGTCCCTGGTCAGAGCCCAGTCTCCCTGTAGTTCAGCCAACGGATCGACCAAAAAGGAGAAACCAGCCATCCAGGACTTGTACATCCCCCCTCCTCCTCCAGTGCCATACACCCCACGGTGAGCTGTCCTCTTTCTTCTGCAGTACTTATATTTTACTGGGTTTATTTAATTCAGTAAGTTGAGCTCTAAAAGTTAAGAAAGTGAAAAGTTTGAACAGTAAGCCAAGTCAAGGAAGCAGTAGCACGAAAGGTAGAGGCCATCTGCTGCCCTGCAGCGTGAGATCCAGTCGCCCCCGGTCAGCTTTTGCAACACTTCCTAACTCAGGCCTTCGAGGCTGGTGGGTAATGACTGTGCCCCGGGCTCGTGATCGCCTTACCTCTTCCTCCTCCTACTGCACTTTCTGTTCTGCTTTAGCCCACTCTGCTCCCACAAGTCCCGCCACAGTCCTTATGCAACAACTGTTTCATCTTCCACCTCCGGGAAGATGACAAAGTATGGCCGTTTTACTAAAAATGCTGGAGGGCCTGAATTCTAAAAAAGAAGTTTGCAAACTAGTCTTGTTTATTTCATTTGAATTAGACTCCAGCCAACAGAATGACAGTCCTTGCTTACAAATCATCCTGATCGTGATATGCTACTTTATACTGTAGTGTTGTTGAAGGGCTGGTTGAGCTGAAATAACCAAATAAACATTTGTTTCTCCAAGCAGAGAGGTGAGAACAGACTCGTTCTCCAGTATTAGTAAGAGACCAAAGGGCTCTGAGTCACCCAACTCCTTCCTGGACCAGGAGAGCAGAAGACGCTGCACCATCGCGGATTATGACAAGCTAAGCGTTGGCTGCCCCATCGAAGCCAACGTGATACAGCCCAGAATGAGGGAGCACAAGCCTTCCCGTGGTCAGTACTTTCTCATCATTATAAATATCTCACTGACAGATACAGATGACAGAGGAGTGAATGTGTTCCTAAATTAAAACAAACTTTTGTCTTAAGGTAAGCCCCGGCCGCTGTCCATGCCAGCAGATACGTGTGTGGGAGTAGTTGATCCTTACGCTAAGCCCTGGGCACAGGGAAGGAAAGGTGCGTACACACATGCTTTTGCTTTCAGGTTAAGTCTTTGTAAAGTTGTGTTTTTATTCAATTAATCCCACTTGACAGGAAAAACTACAATATAAACACAAAACTACAATATAGTAAAGCACTGCACTTACAATGTCTTAAAAGTCCTGCAGGAGGGAGTTGTTTCTGTGACACTATTCATTGTATAAAAAAGTCTTGTAAGGTAATATAACCAGGAATTTACCTTGTTTACTCCAATTACACATTTTTAAAACCAGATTCATAAAAATAGCATTTTCAGCCATCTTTTGCGGATTTTAGCCAATTACATGTCCATAACATAATCTGCTGGAAAACCATTGGTTCAATGTTCTAAATTAAGTGCTCAACATGCTTCATGTTAGACATAGATAGATGTAGATGTAGATAGAAGAACAAATGCTTTTACCAAATATAAAAACATGAGCAAAATTCACTCACTCTGTTTTTGGTTCTGGTGAAGGCTCAGCTTGTTAATGTGTTGTATTATTGTTTATGTAGAATTTTAACAACAAATGTACAGTAAAAAATTATTTTACTGGGTTGTACTTCATTATTTTTATGTTTCCAGTATGCAGGAAATGACTACTTTGTATCAAACAGTACTTTGCATTTCGTGTCTAATTGCTATATTTTGCCATTACCTCCTATTGGTTGCTTAATAACTTCATCCCTAACAGACTCTGCTGTAGTTTGTAGATGTTGACCTGCCGTTATTACAGAAAGCTGATGAAAAACTTGATTCAAAAGACAAAAACACAACAACCCCAAAACGAAAACTTACCGTCTTGATTTGCCTGATCTTGTGCTGCAGATGTAGCTGGTCAAACAACAAATGGTCAGAATGTTCAACCGTAGCTAAACATGCTACATTAACGCAAACACAGCGTTCTCTTCTATTACTGCTCATGATAAACTAACTCGTCGCCGTCTCTCTGCTTTAGGTGAAGACCTCCTGTACAGGTACCTGAGTAATGAGCGCATCCCCACCATCGCTGAGGAGGTCCCCTCCGTGTCCCCGCCCTACAGGCCTGCAGGGGAACGCCACCTCGTCCGGGTGGACCACATCCGGGGCAGCCGCTACTACTCCAACTCAGACCTCCACAACAGCGCCACCATCCCCTACCAGGAAGACATCAAAAAGGCCCCCGTAGCCCCCATCTCCAAGCGCACGTCGGCAGAACGCTCACTACTGGTCAGTTGGATCACGCGGCTTAAGCTATTGACTCACTGATGATGTGCTTCTTGTCCGGGGCTTCCTGTCCCTGTCTTGTGTCCTTCCTCAGTGCCTTTGATATTTAACGTCCAGCTGTTTTTTTTGGCAGCTTCGGGCTTTCTCACACTCCTCTCTACCCCAACCTCCATATTTTTCCCTGGTGTTACTACTACTACCAACTACTACTACTCCTCAACCCAACTTGCTTTTGTAGTGCTCACTACATTAAGTCATCACCCCTTTAACACTGCCCACAACCCTCACCTCTGACTACAAGCCTCAAGAAGATACCGCTTGTTCAGGTTTAGGACACTTTTGGCCTTGTGTGCTGCTTACGGACTCCTCTGTACATATTAAGTTATACCATGTTTCCGTTACGATGTTCTCCGGTACTCGAGGTTTCAGACGCCGAAGTTCTCAAAAAAAAAAACTTGCCTGATATCACTTCAGCTATGTGCTTCTTTGGTTTTCATTTACATAAAATAAAACACAGTGAAACAAACAGCATATACTTGTTAGCGAAACTGCTTTTATTTTGATGTTTTCTTTGTACATTTTTGTGATCAGTTAGTTCCATTACCGTCTTGCCAATGGTTGCCTCTTGTAAGCTATGCATTTTTATGGTCACTTAAGTTGACAATGCTGCATTGGTTGGTAAAAGGGTGTTTATATCTTGTCACTAGCAAATATTTGTGCATGTTTTAAAGCTATGCACTCTATTCAGTAAACTTTATATCCTGTGTTTCAGTTTACTCTGCAATTACCCACCAAGAGGGGCCTATACATACAGCTGGTTGACAGTAATAACTGGTCTGTTAAAGCCAGTATTTGAACCAATCTTTTTAGGACACACAGGTCGAACGGCCTTCTGTTAGCTCATGCTATGGAAAGACCACAGATCACAAGAGACAGAATGACAGTATTATTTAAGAAACTACAGGGAAGAAGTGTCTATTGTTGCTTTATCTGCCTTTTTGTAAGATTTGAATAGCGTTTTATTAAAAATTGCGGTTCATTTCAGTGAACTTTTGTATTGTCTTTATTTTACCGGTGCGTGTGGAATGACTGCTAAATGTGTAATGTAGCGTTGGGGTGGGGGGGATGACTACTCTTTCAGAAAACGACATTTCAGAACTTCTAGTATCATCCTTAAAATGACATATTTTTATTAGAACAATTTGCGATGGGGAAGGGCAGCTATGAATTTCCTCTCCTGGGCTGAATTCAGAACCAAACTGCCGTCTGTCTAACCTGCTCTGACCTTTGAGGTAAACCCCTGCTTCTGTTTTTAAAGCATGTGGCGAAACTGGATAGCTCATGTCAAGTTACCTTTTCTGTGTATCTCACATGGTGATGCTTATGCAACTACATCCCTCTTTGATGAACTTTAAATTCCAGCTGGGCGACCATATGGTCAAAGCAGGTTTTCCAACAGGGGGATCTTTTTCCTGCACATATGTTGCCTTTTAAACATTTAAACGGCAGGTTAGGATTACCTTTCCTTTCTGCTGTTTTCATTGATTCGAAGAAGCGTTTCCCTTCGGAAGGATCAGCGCCTCTCATCACGGAACCGAAGATCCAACTGCTATCCAGACCGACCCACCGCTCTCACCTCTTTCCCCTTTTTTTTGCCTGTTTCTCTCTCTGCATGTATTCGCTGGTTGAGAGGAGCCTTGTTTTTTTTCTTCTTATCTTTCCGTCACTTCTTCATCCCTGTGTCTTGCTCTGCCCAAGCTTGCTGAGCTGTAGTCGCCTGCGGTCCTCACTAATTTGCACTTTCTGAAAAGCTGTGGTCTGGCTAAATACTACCTGCACTCTGTTTAACCCACTGCATAAGTCTGCTAACCACTAACATTTTATGCCTGCACATCACAAATGGTTACAAGAGAATGAAACGCCGAATTATTGCTAGTTTGTGCATGTAGAAAACAAAGTGTGTTTTGTCGAATAACCACTATTTTTTGTTGTTGTTGTTGTTGTCCCTAGTCAGTATGCGGATGCGATGAATGTTTTGTTCCTTATTTGTTTTTCCCCCAATTTATTTTCACATGACACAGAATCACATTAAAGATCAGCTATCACATGCTATTATAGTATTAAGTATAATTTAGTTGGTAAAACACTGCAGCTTTACAGTAAACATTCGAGTAGAACACAAATCCTCACTATGACTTCTGCAAAATAGTCACAAAATAAAGCAGCATTGATTTAAATTTAAAAAAAGAAGAAGCTGTGAAGCTTTGTTAGTGTATCTCAGTTAAATTGAGGTTTTTAGAACACATGCGTTAACACATAAATCTTTATGTATCACAGGGACCAGACTGGCACTCTAGCAGTGACTTCCTCAACCGGTGAGTTCCTCTCTCGCTCTCTCACACACACACACACACACACACACAGACACACACACACACATAATCTACAGTTGTCCTCCAATGTATTCATGCCCTCTCATTAAAGAAGGAAAAAAAACACTGAAATAAGTTGAAATTGACAAAAGTAATGATAAATAAAAATTTTATGAAAATCATGGCGCTGCTTTTGAATTGTGGTTCAACTGAAATTTTTTTTTTTTTAAAACAAAAAAAAAAACTCAACAAAAAACAAGAAAACAAGCATGATGGGACCCGTAAACTAATATTTAGTTGAACAACCCTTTGAGCCAATCACTGCCATCAGGTGTTTTCTGTAACTCTCAATCAGACTTCTGCACCTGTTGACAGGTATTTTGATTTCACTGCTCATCAGCAAAGTGCTCTCATTTGACAGTTTTGTTTGTTTTTTTAAACTATTCTTTTCAACCAAAATTCAAAAGCAATGTCTTATTTCACTAAATTACAATTCAGCAAATTTTTATTTATTATTACTTTTTCAGTTTCTAGTTATTTCAGTGACTAGAATTGTGATATTTGCCTTTTCTTTAATGGAAGGGTATGAATAAATGAGGACGACTGTACACACATACACACAGTGTCATGAAGTCTGTAGGTCAAATGAGAAACATAAGCGCAGGGCGGGTCTACTTTTCCAGCAGGGCGTGGAATCTGTTTAAAACAAGCCACGGGGTGCAGGGTCAGTGGGTGGGCTGCTTTTATGATCGGGGGGAAAATATGCCATATCCATGACAGAGAGATGCAAACAGAGGCAGCAGCAGCAGTTTGGGGGTGAAACAGTCTTAGCAAACCTCTTTACAGTCATCTCTCTGAGCGCTCCAAATGAGACTTTTCCCTCTTTTGAATGCTAAATCAATTTGGAGCTTTTATTAAATGAACATTTGTGTGCTATTTTTAACCACAGTTGTCTCTGCGGCCCTCCAGTTTCCAGTATGTCCCACATAACAATGTGTTCATCCACCCCCGAGACACCTTTGCATCATAGACTGTGCCGGGGAATCTTTAGAAATGTCACTGTTATGACAAATCCTGCGTCCTATTGGGACTATAAATAACCTCATCCCACTGCGAAATATGATGACACGCGAGGATCGCTGTTCCGTAGCCCCGGTATCTCTTCTGGTCTTGGATGCAGGTCCTGAGGAGGTGTGACTCCCCACATTAACGCCGCTATCGATGACTAAATGCCTCGCACGATGCCCCCACCCAGCCCTCCCCGGCGCTTCTATTCTAAGAGTTGCACACAAGCACATCACATCCGGTTTACTGCACGCCTGATCACAACACATTACTCACATTTAGAATATATGGACAGACGCGGTAGTAAATCTGGTGGATAAGCGGCCGACTCATTTCTGGTGGCGGCTACCGAACATGTGGCGCTGATGCAGGAAATAGAATTTGACTGACAGTGGATTTAATCAGGTGTCATATTAATTTTGGCCGTTGAGTCTGTGAAAACAAACCTGTTTCTCTCATGACAAAGCATAAAATGTAATGGTGCATTAGTTTTCTCTCTACGTCACTTGTCAAAACCATCATTATGGAGTCGCAGGAGAAAAAAAATCATCGGTATGTCTCTTTGCAAAGTAGTAATTTAAGGAGGAGACGGGAAGATTTATGGATGACAGGAGGAAAAAAAAACGGTAACAAACCAAAGGCAAGAAAAAAAAAAAAAAAAAAAAAGAGCCAGAGACAATTTCATACCCTAAAATTGCAGGGTGAGGCCTGAGCTGAGGTAAATTGAGTATTCTGAGCATTGGGAACAAGCTTCTTGTCTGCCATGCTGCAGTGGCTGGTTTCCAAAAAGTATTATCTGAACCACTGACATAACAACTAAATGCCAACCCCGAAACAGTCTCCATGAACTCTGTTTGGTTCAAATCAAAGTTAGCCGGATTGGAACACAGATAAAGATAATGGGTGGTTATGAGGAAGCTGGATAGCAATAAGTATGTGTTTTTTTAAAAGACACTGATCTGATCTAAAGTATGATGATGTTAGTGAAACATCTTGGTGTGTGAGATAAGTTTACTGTGGAGTACGACTTTTAATCCACAAATGTGCTGACTTCTGTTGTCTCTCTTCGTCTCACAGGTACAATCAACCACATATACGATCCTGGTCGTTCTCGCAAGCAGTAAGTAACTTCAGCCCCTCTGACTGAACAAAATCTGAAGTGTATGCAGTAACACAGTCTGTGACAGCACCTGCGTACGTCTGTGTGTGTTTGCTGCGTCCGCTGTGCAATGTGAGGAATGCCGCTGGCCGCTCAGCCTTGGCAAGAGGCGGTGAAACGGAGAGCCTCAATTACGGTGCCATTACAGTTCACACAGATAAGACTACATACACGCTTCCTCTGTCACGCACAAATCACCGGACCGGTATGCAGAAATGCAACCTGCAGATCATGTTTAATATGTGAAAAGCCTTCAGTGACAAACAGGCCTTTGCAAGTCTGAATCTGCACCGTGAAACTCTTACTTTTTAGTCAGTGCCGTAGCTCTTGGGATGGCAGCCATACCGAAATAATCTCAACAACACATGCATTGTCCCGAGAGGATTAATCTGAATGACTGTGGTAATCCCTGGATTTTTCCTGTAGCTCCCAAATGAAGTGGAAATTTTGGATTTAACAATTCAATGTAACTGTCAAATGGTCAACTTTAAACAGATATTGTAACCAGTAACTTTACATCTTGTGCTATCAACAGGTTAAGTTTGTTATTTCATTGTAAGCCTAAGCTTTACTTTGTTAGCGTGCTAATATGCTAAACTACAATGCTAAATACCAGCATGTCACTGGCTTGTTAGCATAAAGTACGGCCTTCCACAGCTGCAAGCATGGCTGTAGTCTTTGTTCTTTGTTGTTGTTGGACATCCTGCTCATGGTGAACTGATCATGCACCGACTACCTTTGGCAAATGTGGAAATGCAGTGATCAAAATGGTAAACTGATGAACATTTTTTTCAGAATCCGTACACCACGGGACGGTAGCGTGAGTTACCGTCAATCCCTCAGTGGTACCTACACCTTCCCAGGGGTCAGATGGATTAGGCACACAGTCAGCGGTGGCAAGTGAACGAATCACATTTGCACAGATTTATGGCGCAATTCCGACGTGTTGTTGCACAAAACAAGAAAACCTTGACCTTTGTGTCAGCGTTTATAATAGAGACCAGAGTGTGTAGGATGCTGCCAGTGGCTTGAGAGGAAGCTAATTTATTTCAAACCAAATCTTATTTTACTGTTAATTAATTGTAGTGTTTAGACCTATATGGACTAAATCTAAGCTGAGGTCATGATGAGTGCCGGGTCAGGCAGGCAGATACCAGCAGCAGGCCAGGGCCATGCAGCGCCACCAAACTGAGCAGAATCTGATATCATTTCCACCCTTCCCCCTTTTTACACTGTGTGAGATTCCCCTGCTGAATAATAGCTACTCTGTCTGCCTCTCCTCTCTCATTTCTCTTCCTCACACACACACACACACACACACACACACATACGCTCGGTTTCTGGGTGGGTAGGTGGGCGGGTGGGGGCTATTAACTAAGTGCCATGACAATTCTCAGCATGGATCGTGATGGGAGATTGAGCGCTACAATGGTGTGACCAATCTGCATTGCCGTGAATCCTCGAGGCCTTTGACATGAGTCGCAGGCAGGATTACCTCACTTCCACCGAGGCACGGCTACGGCAAAATGCCCATTTAAATCACCCCAAAGTGGCACGCCGGGGGGGTTTTCCCCTCATCGCAGAAATGAGAAGAGCGCGGATTGTGAAATATTCCATTTGGGTTCAACACGTTTAATTGAAATGTTAAAGGCTTTCGGGGGGTAACACAAGGATGTTATGGATGAGAAAGACAGGGTGACAAATGGGAGGGGAGGCAAAGAGGAAGTGTGAGAGAGATATAAAGGGAGGGAGGAGGAGGGGGTCTCTTCATGGTCACTCCAAACCACTCGCTGCAGCACAATAGCAAGTGGAAAAAGAGAAGAGGCCCCTTTCTATTTAAGTAGAAATGAAACGGAGACTATAATAACGCAGGAATGTGTCTGCTGGTTTACCACCATCCCGGCACAGGCAGACAGAACATCCGAGCCTCTGCGCAGCTCGAGCAGTGATGTTATGGCTGCAGACCCGCTTCCCACTGAGGCAGCGAGGGGTGTTGATAGCCAAGGACACGGTTTCTCCAAGCTGTGAGTGGACTGTGTAACATGAAACACTTTATTTTTTTACCTTCTTCCTCTTGAAGGCAGCCGTTGGTGTTTTATTTTCAGCTTCTATCAAAGCAATAGAAGAAGAAAGAGTAGCATTCATCTGGCTGGGTCACGACCTTCACCCTTCTTTCACATTCACGACAGAAGAAACTTATACAGTAGGTGCACAATGTGAGGTGCATTTAGGTGTCCAGCAGCTGTTTGAAATGCTGATGTTCAGAAGGACTTTTTGAAGATCAAGTATTCAGAAGAGGAGGACTCAGTCAAGTCTAAATGACACTCGTGCAAATTTGCTTTCATCCTACAGACAGTATTTTGTCCACAAGGACTAACAATGGGGATTAAACTACTGAAGGAACACCCATCGTAGCTCAACATTAACTTATTTCTTCTCAAAACATTATTATTTATGTAATTATACAATCATGCACTGAAAAGATCATTTAGCATCTTTTAAGTCTGGTGTTATTTCGCTTTCAGTAATCTGAAGTAAATATTATTCATCAATGCCAAATCCAGCTAATATTGACCTACATGTCGTTGTTGCCTAAAAACCCAAAACGGATGTTATCCAAAGACATGTATTGTGGAAGAATTACATCCAAATTCATCTTGGAGGGCTGAGAAACAGAGAAAAACTTCCTCAAATCTTTCCCCACATTTACACCATGTTGTGATCCTCTGACTGCATTTAGTTTGATTTTGTACAACAAAACTTACATTTTTAATCCGATAGCCATAAAGTGTTTTATCAGGAAATTTAATGTTGTATTTCTGACGTTGAATAATATTTTATTTTCGGAAGAGCAGTTGACAGAGCACATAAAATGATCTACCTTCCCTGGTAGTGTGTGACTTTAACCATATTCAGGACTTTTGGGGTCTTTTGGACCCCAGGCCATTTGGTTTAGGTGACATATTGTTTTTTTTTTTTTATTATTATTTTGGAAGACTTTTTTTTAAACATAAAAAGAGGGACATTTGTCATGCATTGGGAACCAAAAATACATCAACATATCAGAAAATTTATGTAACATAGTGTAAAAGCACAAACAAATATTTTGCACATGTTCTTTCTTGGGATCCAATGGACAAAAAGCCCTTCAATGTATGGAACATGGAAGTCCTGAATAAGGGTTAACTTGGCACCCGATTCAAACATGAGCTCAATAAATAGTTCCTTCTATAAAGCGGAACAGGCAGGATTAGATGTCTAAATACTGCTCACCCAAACACTTACTTCTAAAAGCACTAATCACTACAGAAACAGACAACAATGATATTAAGTCAATAGGAGCAAAATGACTGACAAAGTCATGAAAATTTTTGAATTATAGAATAAAACACCTGTGAGATGTGTGTTTTTTTTGTTTTTTTTTAAATGTGGATCTGGAGTAAATAAATCGGGACAGGATGTAGATTAATGAGATAAGCTATAAAAGGAGCATCAGTGTGTTTCAGTAACAGAGGACGTCTCTGTGCTCTGAGATGTTGTTTATGGTTCATGAGGTTTTCACACAGCGGGGACTTAGCGACACCCAGCGGCCAAGCGCGGGAACTGCGAGTGCTTTCTGAGAGAAACTGTCAAATTTAGCAGAATGTAACATTAAAAAAATGCCAAAAAATATCAAATTTGTAGCCGCGATAAGCAAAAAATAAATTAGTAAAATATGCCTTTTCAGTTTTTATTACTCAGCCTTGAGTTTGCTCGGTACCTCTCTGAAATGTGGAAGCGACCACTCACGGAGGACCTGAGCTCACCTGAAACCAGGCGAGCTGTCAGTGGGTTTCCTCCTGGTCTTTGTCACGACATGCTCTCTGAAGTTTGGCCAGACTCTGAGCAGAGATTTCAGGCCAAACTGCTTTCGTTGAGGTTGTGGTGGAAGGTACCGTTTATCTTTTATTAGAAACGTGTCGGACTTCAAGGAAAGTGACTGTTTACTTTCTCTTGCTAGCTAAAACCTCCAAACTACGAAGAAGCTAACGGCTAACTGATGCTAATACTGTTTGTTGTAATTAAATTACAGGTTGAAGTGTTGCGTTTTGGGAAGAAATTTAGTTATTTTTACGTTTAAAAAATACATTCAAAAAAGAACCTGTAGTACAATTTGCTTGTCAACACTTGTTCTTGTATAAATCTGTTGTTTGTGGACATATTTCACCAGTTAT
Source organism: Stegastes partitus (assembly GCF_000690725.1). Taxonomy (NCBI): domain Eukaryota; kingdom Metazoa; phylum Chordata; class Actinopteri; family Pomacentridae; genus Stegastes; species Stegastes partitus. The sequence continues at coordinate 178,138 of NW_007577813.1, forward strand.
TTGTGTTTTAATGATAAGCATTTGACTGACTTTTGCACTAATTTTGCATTTTTATTTGGGAAAGTGAGGACATTTTGCCATTTTATGTGCCATATTTCATCCTCCTGTGCCACACTAACTTACTACTAGTCTTATTTTTGTTTACTTATTTTTATTTTTTTACTAATGTGCCATATTTCTATCTTATTGCTTTGGCACTGTTTTGTACTCTGGTGTTGTTTAGATTTTTTTCTGGGCCATATCTGACTCCAGATTTGGCTTGAGGATCAATAAAGTTCTATCTTATTTCATCTTATCTTAAAATTTTTATTCCTAACCCAACAACCTCTCCTACTTCTGAGGAGACAAAACTACCACTCGTTCATGCACGAAGCTGCCGACTGAAGCTACAAAGGTGAACGGAAAAAGGTGGCAAGCGTACTATAGATAGGCTTATTCAGTGTGAATCTCACATCTTGAGCTACAGTCACCGCGTGACATCTGCGAGAGGGGAAGTTAGTTACTAAACATGTATAGACACTCTCAGTCAGGCTTGTGCTGTGGTTTCTGTGGTGATCATGAGCAGCTCCCCACTGGCAGCCAGTGAACTCAAACACCCGGAAAACAGGCCGTGATGCATTCGTGTTATGCAAGAAAAGAAGCACGCACATTCACATGTACACTAATACGTGGAAAGTCAGTTCGCATAAGAGCTTCTGGATTGCTGTCAGTCAGTGTGCTTTTGTAGTCCCTAAGCTAAGGTGCTTGGACTTGAAGTGAACCGGTAAAAGATTTAAACAACCAGGTATGACATTTCCTTTTTCTTACTTGCGCTGGAGACGTGTGTAGATTTGAGTGTGTGGTGTGAGTGATTGAACAACTGCAGATGGTTTCAGGACCCTGTGACCAACCCACCACCAGGGTTTTTTTTCTCCACAGTTTCTGAAGCTCAATCTGACGGGGTGATGTGTCGAGGTTCTACAAAGAAGAGATTATGGGGGGAGATGTTTTAGCTCTGCCGAAGTCATCCACAGTGTTTGAAAGTGTTATGAAAGAGTTTGCAGCGGTGACTTTACAAATAAGGAACTCAAAAACGCAGAGGAAGTTAGTCAATAATGGCAACTTGGATTTCTCTCTGTTGATTTAAGGGTGTTAAATTGCAAAGTGAAATGTTGCGCAGTTGGTTTTTTTCTTTTTCTCTGTTGCTAAAAAAAACAACCCATTTTTGTGATACTGCAAAAAGAATTCTGTGAGATCAGATATCTTCAGATATTTGTGTCATAGGGTAAATGAAACTGCTGACCGGTGCAACACTGAAGCTGTGAGTCAGTGCTGCTCATGTGCATTAACTCATAAGGATTTCTCTAACTTCCAGTTTCACAGATGGAGAAATGTCCATTTTCAATTTACATGTGTGCTGTTGTTGTTTTTCATTCCACAAAACCAGGAGGAAAAAAAAAAAAGTTAATTGAGAAACATTGGCTGTTCTGTTGGCCCATGACGCCACTTCCTCTTGTCATACCAGAGGCAGAAGTGTTCCCATTTATCTGCGGGTTGTAATATTGTCAACCTACACATCTGTGGCTAAAGTGTTTCTTCTGGTTTCTTCCAACAGGCTGCATTTCCCATATCTGTGGCTCCTTCTATGGCTGCCGATGACTACAACCCTGTAAGTGTTTCTAGTTTTTTTTTTTCTTTTTTTTTGTAATGCGACATTCACCGAGGTAGAAAATCCTTTTTACGTGCGAAGTACTTCTGCTTCTCCAATTTTTACGATGGACAAATTAAATATTTAACAAGGCTGTATACTTCCTCAGGTAGATAAGGAGGCTGTTGACTAGTTTGTTTAAAGCAGAAGACACCAAAGAGATAGAAAGCGCAAGGCAGAAAGTCAGCCGAGAGGTTTCAGAGGGTGTTAATCTGCGTGTAGATAGAAGGAGAACAGAAGAGAGAAAATGCATGTGACACTCAGTACGAGAAACAGGATGTTCCGGACAGCCTTCTCTTCTGAGCCGTGGGGTCTGAGGCTGCTGATTTTCTCATCTCGTCTCCTGCCTCTGACTCTCTGACCTCCCGTTGTCCTCTTCCTCTGCTCTCCCTCTGCTCTCCCTCCCAAAGGTCTCCCTCCGACACAAATCCAAGAAGAAGAGTCGAGGAGGTAAGTCAGCTCCCATCACTTTGTCTTTGTGTGTGTCCCCCCGCAACTGTAATTTGGACCCTCGGTGGGCGTGTGTCGAGTGGCAGGACAATTAGTGTGTACAGAGGGTTTTTAGTAGGCGGCGGGTTACTTTCACTTCACTTCTTTTCTCGTTTGCTCATCTTTGGTAGCATCTAGGAGTCTTCTGAGAAGCTAAGCTTAGTTTGTTGTTATTCCTGAGTGATTCATAAGCAGGTAGGCTGAATATAGAACAGCACTTGTGATCTGACTTGTTGTGGATATTGTGTGGGTTTGCCCAGTGGTATTTTTAGACTTCATTTGATTGTTGATCAAACGCCGTGGCCTATTTTCACTCTAATGGAAACGTTTTGTGTTGTTTGCGTTCGCATGTTAGACTGCAACTTTTTGCTTCCTCTAATGCTCATACATGACTGCGGCTCTTGTTTCTCTGTGGACAGAAGGGGCGGCGGTCTAAAACCATATGTGTGTGTTTTCTGTGCATAGGCAATGGCACAATGAGCAGAAGACGGATCTCGGTCAAAGAGCTGGGTCAGTCAGACCACCAGGGCTGGCTGTACAGGAAGAAAGAAAGCAAGGGCTTCCTGGGTATCAAATGGAAGAAGTACTGGTTTGTGCTGAAGAAGACGGCTCTCTACTGGTACAGCAACCATCTGGTGAGTAAAATCCCCTTTTATGTTTCAACTCCCAGCATGTTTCCATTCATACAGATGGTATTCAGGTGCACAAACCCTGAGCTAAACATTTAACGAATAAGTTCCTCGTTAGTCTCTCTTAATTTCCCTCTTGTGCAGGTTCTCAACATCTGTGTTTGATTAAACCAGATATGCTTTAACAATGCTGAGCATCATATCAGAAAAGAGATCATTAGAATAACACTGTAAAGGATTTGACAGGAGGTTTGTCAAGTTTCCTGTCTCTTTCTTTTGGTTTACCAACATGCTTCAGCATATCTGATTTGGTATGTTCTGTCTCTCTCTCTCTCTTTGGTGCTTTTTAAAAAAAAATAAGGCTCCTCATTTTTTATGTTGTTGTTAATGTCAACAAAAGCCATGTAAAGATCAGAACCAGCGATGGCTCCCCCAGCGTGTCGAGTCATGAATACGTAGTCTCATATTTAAAAGAAAAAGGTTCATTCATGTCTTTAGACTCCTGGCTGCTGTAGTTTGATATCACCTTCTTGGCACCATTTTCAGTTGCGTATCTGATTCTGTAGTGATCATTTACCGCAGCAGGATGGTGTTAGCGGCTCAAAACACCATACACATTTTTATCATTATGATGGAACATGTGTGCATCTTGCAATTAGTGTGGTTTGATGCATTTTAATAGTTTTAGCCGCTTAACAGAATCAAGCAAGTGTCAGTTTTCATGGACTTTAACAATATGATAAATAATGAATAATTTTGACTGATCCTTTGAATTTTCTGTCATTTGTCGTTTAATTAAACATGATTAAAACTGTGCTTAAATCTTTAACCTTAAACAAAAATCACACCTGTATCTGTTGCAGTCATACATTGGCTGTAACCTAAAAACAATAATAATATTAGAACGAGAGATTTTTCTCTTAGAGGAAATGTTTTT
>NW_007577813.1:182222-183261 GCF_000690725.1 Stegastes partitus
ACCATCAGAATGTCATTCAGCTTTAATCTTTTCAACACATCACACGTTGCAGACTTGCAGTCTAAGGCACCGGAGGCAGCAGATGATTCATGCTTGTTCCACCCACAGCTGTTACCCTGCCAGCCTGTCACTGCAGGAACCACTAAGCAGCGTCACCGTGTTTCTTTAATGTGACGGTGTCGCTAATAACCCTCGTACAGACATACATGGACTGACGTGTCTGATTTACTGGCATGATGACTTCAGTCACATCCACTGTGTCACCATTACACAGCAGGGGCAAATTGAAGAAGTAGCCTTCTGCAACTCACTGGCAGGTGTCATCGCCAGGAAGTGGTTTGTAATCCTCACCGTGTTTTAATGCTGTTGTTCAATCTGTGTGTTGCAGGCAGAAAAAGCCGAGGGCTACATCGATCTCACCAACTTCATGATTGACGTAGCCATCGAGTGCAAGAAGAAACAGTAAGCTCACAGTGACTCTAATCAGCTCGTAGCGCATCACGACCAGATCGCTGATATCAGCCACCCACCACAAGTAGTTTCAATTACAAAGGAAACATGAATATTTATCTCAACCCGTGTTCCCACACAGTTAAAGGAACTGTTTTGCCTTGAAACTACCATGAAGTGATCAGTGAAGTCGAGTTTAACTCACAATTTAGAAGAAATGTCTTTTCACTTCCTTAAACTGCTGCTTCTTGTGCTGACCCTGTCCTAATGGCTGTCCATCTGTTCTTCCTCACGCAGTGCATTCAAAGCTTGCCACCCACAAGTCATGATGTTTTATTTTGCCGCTGAAAGCCACGAGGACATGAACCTGTAAGTAGAAGCAGATCATTGTATCTAATTTTATTAGAATTTTATTTTAAAAATGTATCTGCTTCTTTAATCAGAAATGTGGTTAAGTTTAGTACTTCCTTCCTTTCAGATGGTTAAATAAACTTGGTCTAGCCTCCATTCAGTATGAGCCCACAGCAGAACGGAACACTGTAGCCGGTAAGCGCCCGTGGCAATCTTTTTCTTATCTCTCACTGTTGCT